>NC_091151.1:30823755-30831255 GCF_040958095.1 Procambarus clarkii
GCACTTTTTGGCCTACTATGCAAGGCCCGATTTGCCTAATAAGCCAAGTTTTCCTGAATTAATATATTTTCTCTAATTTTTCTCTCATGAAATGATAAAGCTACCCATTTCATTATGTATAAGGTCAATTTTTTTTATTGGAGTTTAAATTAACGTAAATATATGACCGAACCTAATCAACCCTACCTAACCTAACCTAACCTATCTTTATAGGTTAGGTTAGGTAGCCAAAAAAGTTAGGTTAGGTTAGGTTAGGTAGGTTAGGTAGTCGAAAAACAATTAATTCATGAAAACTTAACCTAACTTTTTCGGCTACCTAACCTATAGAGATAAGTTAGGTTAGGTTAGGTAGGGCTGGTTAGGTTCGGTCATATATCTACGTGAATTTTAACACCAATAAAAAATAATTGACCGCCTACATATTGAAATGGGTAGCTTTATCACTTCATACAAAAAATTAGAGAAAATATAATAATTCAGGAAAACTTGGCTTATTATGCAAATCGGGCCTTGCAGAAAAAACGATTTTTTTTTAACAAATAATGCACCTGTGAGAAACAAACCCTGTCAGCTGTAAAAATATTGATGTAGTTATTTAAATAACAAATATAATGAAAGAAATATTACTGGTTTATTTTTATCCTATCTTTTTGTAATATACAGTATATCCAAATAATTGAAAAATTGAGACATAATGCTCAATATAATGAATGATTCAGAAGAAATATGACTATTACATATCAACATGAGATCTTAATGATCCATAGTAAACATGATTTAATAAGGATAATATTGGTAATAATGCAAACTATAATTTAAAATCTTTATTACTAATATTTTTGTATCAAGAAGCTTAGGTATACACAGCAGTGGACTGCTATCCTATTTTATATGTAAGATTACACAGTGTAGATAAAAAAAACTAGCTATACGTTCATCTAATACTCCCATCTCACAGAATGGTTAGGCATACATGGAATCAGGAGAGAAAATACCTGCCTCAATACAAAAAAACTAATCAACTACAACTAAACAACAACTTCACGATTTTCACAAAAGGTAACCACTGAATTATGGAAACATTATATTATAACTACTCCTACCAGTTTCTACAAGACTCCTCTCAAACAATGTATTTTTTTAACATGCATTGGTATACAAAGCAATGTGCTGCTTCCCTTTTCTGTATGAAGGACCATATAGTGTAGATCAAAAAGTAGCTATAAGCTCCTCCAACATCCCCACCTCACAGGACGGCCAGTCATACATAGAATCAGGAGAGAACAAAATATGTAAGGCTGATCTATTAGCCCCCACTATCAAAATCTGGGTACAGCACAAGAATATCTTCCAATATTCCTGAGTGTATGAAGTAATTACAGAGCTCAAAGTACCTCATACTATTTGGTATGAAGTCACTGATAACAGGGCAATCACATATATAGTGTTGGAGAGTATGTCTTCTCAAGTAGAACTGAAAACAGATGTTTTTTTCAACCAGAGTTTTAAAACCCATGGAACCGCCTACCCGCTGAAGCCGTAAATGCCAAATCCCAGCTAGAAAATATAATTATTACAGTTGGTGGGACTTAACAAACCCCCGGCTTTTTATCCTCGTCGAGGCGACTAGATAGTTAGTGGCCCTTGGGTAAATTTTGGTAAATTTATACATAAATAAATACCATTGTTTCTCAAATCTTGCCTACAACATGTACTGTTACGATTTCGCTCCGACATTTTTGCCTATACCACTGATATCAACAATGCTTTTTTAAGAGTAAGCTTGCATATATATAACTGAAAACTCACACCCCAGAAGTGACTCGAACCCATACTCCCAGGAGCAACGCAACTGGTATGTACAAGACGCCTTAATCCACTTGACCATCACGACCGGACATAATGAGGTGATAGCCGATATACCAGTTGCGTTGCTCCTGGGAGTATGGGTTCGAGTCACTTCTAGGGTGTGAGTTTTCCAACCCGTTCTCACACAAGACAGCACATATATGACTTAATGCTTAAAGTCAATATGTTGAATATGAATTAGTAAATAAGTGATATATTCCCAGTTACTTTTTTTACCAAGGTCCAAACTCTTCCTCACGTACCAATTTACGTGTCACAGTACCCGTCCGTCAACATAGATAGCAGAATATTCGTGATTGGTTCAATTATAAGGAAAATTGTAGTTTTCAGGTCCCACATGGGTTGTGAAATTTACCTACTGTTGTCCATGCTCTTATAATATTACAGATCAGCTATATCCTATTGAAGGCTCGTAGTTTTGTTTTGAGAAATATTAGTTGTTCTTAGTAAATTATAATAAGCACGATAAATTATTACATAGAATAACAGTGCTTCACCAATCAATATTATATACCATAGTTTGGCTTTAAAAATCTTTAAAGAATGTTTTGTAGAAACGCTAACAGAAAACGATGTTACATTTGAATGTCTATGGGGTAAACTACTGCAAACAGGACGGTATTGTGTCTACTATACCAACTATAGCTAGGATGGGTATATTGTCACCTACCGCCTGTTAGGTGGGAAAGGGGTCCAATACCACCCACAGGATGGGTATGAGGGTCACATCCACCCACAGGATGAGTATGGGGATCACATCCACCCACAGGAAGGGTATGGGGTCCAATACCACCCACAGGATGAGTATGGCGTCCACTACAACCCACAGGATGGGTATGGGGCTCCAACCACCCATAGAATGGGTATGGGGCTCCAACCACAAATAAAATGGGTATAGGGTCCAATAATACCCACTGGATGTTTAAGGCGTCCATTGCCGCGCGTCGAGCTCGAAAACCGCAGCATTCATCTCAGAACCATGCCTATTTCACACAGATTCCTTAATAAACGTAAGAGTTTTATATGTCACAAGAAAGATAGAAATATAAGCTTCATTCTAAATACCTTACCATGGGCATATTTAAATTTAAAGCGAAGATACGTGTACTTTTATAATAGCCGAGCTTTAACCCCGGACAGATTGATCGACCGAGCAACTCTCTCTCAGAACAATGTTTATTTCACGTGAATTCGTTAATAAACATATATGTTTTATATGTCTCAAGAAAGGCAGACATATAAGCTTCACTTTAAACACTTTACCATAGACATATTTAAAGTTCTAATGAAGATACATGTATTTTAAAAATTACGGAGCTCCCACCCCGTACAGACTGAACGACAGAGCAACTCTCTCTCAGATCAATGTTTATTTCACGTAAATTCGTTAATAAACACAAATGTTTTATATGTCTTAAGCAAGATAGAAATAAGAGCTTCATTTTCAATACATTACAATAGACATATTTATAGCTCAAGTGAAGATACATATGTTTTTATAGTAGCGCTCAGTAGCTTGTCGGGCATGGAGTGCAGACGCCTACGCACTTGCCGATATATTGTATAATTATCAAAGATACGCTAATAAAGCCTAAAATCTTATATGCCTCCAGAAAGACCGAGATATGAACATTATTATGATTTCACCAAATGAAATATATCATGTTCGAGAACAAAGATATATCAATTTTAAATTAAGTTTCGACTCTTGCTCGGGCGAGAGAGAGGGAGCGACTCTCGCCCCATCTATTGGAGATTCTGTCCACTAAAGACCCAAAGCTACTCAAACCCTCCTAGCATTATTTAAGTAATGAAGTAATATGGTATATTTACTATAATGTGGGTGCTGAATGCAGAACATGAGAAAACATATATTTACTCCAAACTAATATAATTTCATTATGAAATAAGTAAATAAGTAGCATCAAAGGAAGTCGACGGTCCAAGCGTCAATGTTGTGGAACGACTTATCCAAGATATATCGTTGTTTGGAAAGTGTTTGTTGGCATATCCAGTCGTCGCACTTCTCTGCACAAATTATCACAAATTTAAATTATAATGTTAACAAGTAGAATACGTATTTTTAATAAAATCTAACATAGCTAGCCAGAAAACATTTAACATTTATTAAAAAAATATATGTTTGGAAGTTAAATCGACTTCATAGGACAATAGTGTTGTTATATATACTCGTTATTCGTTGACATGCGTTCGCTACTTAAACTACCATGTACTGTACTTATGTGAAATCTCACATGTCTCTTCGCTCATCTCACCGAACCCTACAGGCTCTGTGACATATTGCTTAATTAATTGAGATTCACAAATAAAGCTTATAATTGTATATGTTATCAAAAAGGCAGAGCTTATTTTAGTTCATTTATTATGCACCCCATACCCATCCTATGGGCGATAGTGGAGTGTTACAGAGGCGCATAATGGGCTCAGGGACTGAGCCCCACAATTCATATAGCCAAGGAAGTTATAATCTTGATAAGCTAGTTACAAAAGTCAATGCACATTGTCACATCAACAATGGGCTCGAGACCGACCACAAGTACAGTTTATAATTTAAGCAACTGACATATATGGAGGGCTAGTGTCACAATTGATTTGTTTATCCTACACATAACCCCCTCTCCCCCATCCAATGGGCAGCGGTGGATAGGTTACAATCAAGTCGTTTTTTGCGTTTTATTCAGAGATTAGATCTTATTGGGTGAGGAAAGATATTCATATTTTAAAGAAGGCTTCTTGGCTGATGCTCTCCATTGATGGAAAATATACAACCTTTTGAAAATCAATGTTAGTTTGATCTAGATATTGTAATTAACGAAAGTATTTATGTCATCTGAAAGGTAGAAATATAGGCTACATCTAAAATCCTTTGTCATAAATATAACTGAAGTGAAAACGAAGATATATGCGTTTTGATAGTTACTTGATGGCTAGCTCTGAGAGTGTGAAGCCCTGCACACCAGCCAATAAATTGTATAATTAGTTTCCATATATTTTAATTAATCTTAAAAATCTATATGTCAGAAGAAAGGAAGATGTAGCCGTTAATGTGACAACATTTAAAAATATATATATCTTAAGTTAAATAAATAATATCACCTTATCGCCGGTGTCCGGACATATAAAAATTACCTAGGTATCAGTATCCAGCCAGGCGGGGATCACAGGCTGCACAATACTGATAAATTATGTAATGCACTACTTGTGGTCCATCTCGAACCCATTTATGATGTGACGACTTATAGTGAATTTTGTAACTAGCTCATCAAGATTGTAACTTGCTTAGCTAAATGATTTGTGGGGTTCGGTCCATTCATTTTCTTTCTTTATTATGCACCCCATAATACACATCCCGTGGGCGGTGGTGTAAAGGATTACAGAGGCACATAATCGGTTCAGGAACTGAACCCTCTAGTTCGTTTAGCTAAGCAAATAACAATCTTTTGACGCTAGTTACAAAATTATTAATGTACACATACTTATGCATACATGTACATATTCATACGTATACATATATACATACACATACATATTTAATCACCACCACAAATACACACATCAGTAATCTTTTGTGTCACAAG
Source organism: Procambarus clarkii (assembly GCF_040958095.1). Classification (NCBI taxonomy): domain Eukaryota; kingdom Metazoa; phylum Arthropoda; class Malacostraca; order Decapoda; family Cambaridae; genus Procambarus; species Procambarus clarkii. The sequence goes on from NC_091151.1 coordinate 30,829,224, forward strand.
TGATTCAACAAGAGGCTCACAACAGTCACTATACAAGGCACTTTACATTTATGAGGAGTCGCACAGTTACTAGTCTTGCTGCACACCCACCCAACTGGGCGGCAGCTTTACAGTCATGTGCTCCACACCCACCCAACTGGGCGGCAGCTTTACAGTCATGTGTTCCACACCCACCCAACTGGGCGGCAGCTTTACAGTCATGTGCTCCACACCCACCCAACTGGGCGGCAGCTTTACAGTCATGTGCTCCACACCCACCCAACTGGGCGGCAGCTTTACAGTCATGTACTCCACACCCACCCAACTGGGCGGCAGCTTTACAGTCATGTGCTCCACACCCATCCAACTGGGCGGCAGCTTTACAGTCATGTGTTCCACACCCACCCAACTGGGCGGCAGCTTTACAGTCATGTGCTCCACACCCACCCAACTGGGCGGCAGCTTTACAGTCATGTGCTCCACACCCACCCAACTGGGCGGCAGCTTTACAGTCATGTACTCCACACCCACCCAACTGGGCGGCAGCTTTACAGTCATGTGCTCCACACCCAGCCAACTGGGCGGCAGCTTTACAGTCATGTGCTCCACACCCACCCAACTGGGCGGCTGCTTTACAGTCATGTGCTCCACACCCACCCAACTGGGCGGCTGCTTTACAGTCATGTGCTCCACACCCACCCAACTGGGCGGCAGCTTTAGAGTCATGTGCTCCACACCCAGGCAACTGGGCGGCTGCTTTACAGTCATGTGCTCCACACCCACCCAACTGGGCGGCTGCTTTGCAGTCATGTGATCCACACCCACCCAACTGGGCGGCAGCTTTACAGTCATGTGCTCCACACCCACCCAACTGGGCGGCAGCTTTACAGTCATGTGTATGCATTACCTACAGTAAGCAAATTTTGGATACTTCGCTAAGATTTCGGGCAGCACATCATTATGAATGAAGTACTTACACATTTCATGGACACTATTGATGTTGTTATCTTTAAATTCCGCTATTTTTCACATTCCATTATATAATGACTCAAAGTATGCGAATAGTTCTGCTGACAGAGTTTACATTTAGTCAAATCTAGATCATCAGATGTTACAAACTTCCAGAGGTACTTGTAGCTGAGCCTAAACCTAGCAGTGGTAACATCTAGAAGTCTGCTAACATTATTGGATGACCCATAGACGAGCGATTCATCAAAGTTTATACAATATTGTGAAATTGAGAGTCAGTGTAGTAACATAAATTGGTAAATAATAAATATTGTAAGTTAAGAATCTGATGCATGTGTGTGTGTTGGGGGGGGGGGGGGGGGGGGCGGGGGTTATACCCTTGGTAAGCGAGAGTGGAAAGTAACCTTAGACGTACTGCGGTCAATGTGGAGGGGGGGAGGGGGAGGGAGGGTGGGAGAGTCAAATCCACCCTCCAACATCTGGGCATAGTACCACCAGCCTCCACAACACTCCATCAGCCTCCAGCTGATGCTTGTAGATGCCTCATCTAACCTCACTTATGTCACACATTAACCTACAGTTCCTGTGATATTTAAACTCCTCATCACAGTGGCGTCTCACCAATATAAACTGTATTGGATTTTGTCCCGAAATAGCTATATGCTGACTGGACGTGTATGTATGTATGTATGTATGTATGTATGTATGTATGTATGTATGTATGTATGTATGTATGTATGTATGTATGTATGTATGTATGTATGTATGTATGTACGCATGTATGTATGTATGTATGTATGTATGTATGTATGTATGTATGTATGTATGTATGTATGTATGTATGTATGTATGTATGTATGTATGTATGTATGTATGTATGTATGTATGTATGCATGTGTGTATGTATGTATTCCCAATCACGTTAAAGACTCCCCCTCTATCATCCAGTTAAAGAGAAAAACAACTATGTACTAAATAATCAACTCCTTGTAACTTTAATTATGCTGACCTTCCTATCTGTATTCAGACTGAGCCTACCATCATTATAGGTGATTATAACGCTAGCCATAGGAATATTGGTAAT
>NC_091151.1:30836255-30843755 GCF_040958095.1 Procambarus clarkii
CATCCTGTGGGTGGTATTGGACCCCTTTCCCACCTAACAGGCGGTAGGTGACAATATACCCATCCTAGCTATAGTTGGTATAGTAGACACAATACTGTCCTGTTTGCAGTAGTTTACCCCATAGACATTCAAATGTAACATCGTTTTCTGTTAGCGTTCCTACAAAACATTCTTTAAAGATTTTTAAAGCCAAACTATGGTATATAATATTGATTGGTGAAGCACTGTTATTCTATGTAATAATTTATAGTGCTTATTATAATTTACTAAGAACAACTAATATTTCTCAAAACAAAACTACGAGCCTTCAATAGGATATAGCTGATCTGTAATATTATAAGAGCATGGACAACAGTAGGTAAATTTCACAACCCATGTGGGACCTGAAAACTACAATTTTCCTTATAATTGAACCAATCACGAATATTCTTCTATCTATGTTGACGGACGGGTACTGTGACACGTAAATTGGTAAGTGAGGAAGAGTTTGGACCTTGGTAAAAAAAGTAACTGGGAATATATCACATATTTACTAATTCATATTCAACATATTGACTTTAAGCATTAAGTCATATATGTGCTGTCTTGTGTGAGAACGGGTTGGAGTTTTCAGTTGCATATTGTCATGGGGACCATTCAGGCTTGTTCGCATTTGTGTTCCTCACGTGTGCCCCAAAGAATGAGGTGATTTGGTAAAATGCTATGCCCAAGATTACTATCCGAGTGCCGGCGGTGGGGTGGTTCAAATAGCCTCGGCTATCACCTCATTATGTCCGGTCGTGATGGTCAAGTGGATTAAGGCGTCTTGTACATACCAGTTGCGTTGCTTCTGGGAGTATGGGTTCGAGTCACTTCTGGGGTGTGAGTTTTCAGTTGCATATTGTCCTGGGGACCATTCAGGCTTGTTCGCATATATATATATATATATATATATATATATATATATATATATGACAATGTCAGACCACGGAGGAAAAATGAAACAGGAAATTTCCTTAAGTACTTTCGTATATTAAATACATCTTCAGAAGGTCTTCTTCCTTCCCTTCCTTCCTTCTGAAGATGTATTTAATATACGAAAGTACTTAAGGAAATTTCCTGTTTCATTTTTCCTCCGTGGTCTGACATTGTCACATTCTTAATCACGTGTTTATTTTCGTGATATACACACACACACACACACATATATATATATATATATATATATATATATATATATATATATATATATATATATATATATATATATATATATATATATATATATATATATATATATATATATATATGTCGTACCTAGTAGCCAGAACGCACTTCTCAGCCTACTATGCAGGGCCCGATTTGCCTAATAAGCCAAGTTTTCATGAATTAATGTTTTTTCGACTATCTAACCTACCTAACCTAACTTTTTCGGCTACCTAACCGAACCTAACCTATAAAGATAGGTTAGGTTAGGTAGGGTTAGTTAGGTTCGGTCATATATCTACGTTAATTTTAACTCCAATAAAAAAAATTGACCTCATACATAATGAAATGGGTAGCTTTATTATTTCATAAGAACAAAGTTAGAAAAAATATATTAATTCAGGAAAACTTGGCTTATTAGGCAAATCGGGCCTTGCATAGTAGGCTGAGAAGTGAGTTCTGGCTGCTAGGTACGACATATATATATATATGTCGTACCTAGTAGCCAGAACTCACTTCTCAGCCTACTATGCAAGGCCCGATTTGCCTAATAAGCCATGTATATATATATATATATATATATATATATATATGTCGTACCTAGTAGCCAGAACTCACTTCTCAGCCTACTATGCAAGGCCCGATTTGCCTAATAAGCCAAGTTTTCATGAAATAATTGTTTTTCGACTACCTAACCTAACCTAACCTAACTTTTTCGGCTACTTAACCTAACCTAACCTATAAAGATTGGTTAGGTTAGGTTAGGTAGGGTTGGTTAGGTTCGGTCATATATCTACGTTAATTTTAACTCCAATAAAAAAAAATTGACCTCATACATAATGAAATGGGTAGCTCTATCATTTCATAAAAAAAATAGAGAAAATATATTAATTCAGGGAAACTTGGCTTATTAGGCAAATCGGGCTTTGCGTAGTAGGCTGAGAAGTGCGTTCTGGCTACTAGGTACGACATATATATATATATATATATATATATATATATATATATATATATATATATATATATATATATATATATATATATATATATATATATATATATATATATATATATATATATATATATATATATATAATTTTACTGACCTCTAGTCAATGGTGTCACAGAATCACTATGTTCAACTGTGAGTTGATTTACTTCTGCAGCCTCCAACTTTCTCTTGCGATCTGAAAATAAAAATTTCTATTATAATTTAATTATTAAATTATCAGCAAAAATATGTTGGCAATATACCCTTCATGGGAGGTGTGCTTATCATGTATTGGGATGTGAATCTGGCAACAGGCAAGGTAATAAGGAATTGTTTTTATATTCAATAATTAACATTTAAACTTATTTTTAGCATAGAACAGTAATATACTATATAATATAAATTTATCAGCTCAGATAATAGTGACCCTAAATGTATAACAATATGCTTAAGAACCTTGTATGCATGATATTTTGTCCAACTAGTCAGAAAAGTTAAACATGAAATGTGAAAGGAAAGGAAAGCAAAACTATGAACTTCATATTTCAAAAATAAGAAAAACAAAGACATATCCTAGAGGGTTATTTTATTTATTGCATTAAGGTCTATGCATTATTTTTATTACATTATATTAAAATATATTACATTAGTATATACAATTATAATATGTGTGTATATCACGAAAATAAACACGTGATTAAGAATATATCAAATGAATGGCAAACATAAATGTTTGCCATTCTTAGATGTGCTTATTCATAGGGAAAACTCTTCATTAAAGTTTAGTGTTTACAGAAAACCTACGAACAATTTATCTTATGTTCATTATTTTTCAGGGCATAGATACAATGTAAAAAAGTCAATTTTTTCTTCAATGTATCTAAGAGCTCTTCGAGTTGTGAGTCCAAAATTCTTAGACGAAGAATTTAAGAATATTGATTCGATTGGTCTTAAGCTTTGTTACCCACTGAATTTTTTGGAAGTTTGTCGTAACAAAGCACGTCGTACATATTATAATAATGTATGCAGTGAAAGGATTCGCCCAAAGAATGTGTTATGTTTACCATATTTCTCTGGGTTTGAGAATATTGTCAAGGCCTTGAAACTTTTTAATATAGATGTAATGTTTAGCTGCGAAAACACTGTTGGTAAGCTATTAGTTAGGAACAGCCCTCGTAGTGATAATTGCGTCATTTATAAAATACCTTGTAAGGAATGTAATAAGTTCTATGTCGGGCAAACATCTAAAGATTTAAAATGTAGAATATCGCAACATAAATACTCTGTAAGACATGGCCAATTGTCTAATGCTTTGTTTATGCATTTGTCAGAAAAAGCTCACCAAATTGATTGGGAGAGTGCTTCTTCAATAACAAATTGTAAAAGCACCTATAACAGAAACATAATTGAATCTGCTTTGATACAGATCACCAAAGAAAGTAATTTGAATATTAGCAGTGGTCTATATAACTTAGATCCATTTCTAATAGATCAGCTAAAGGGCGATTTAAGTAGGATCATTGAAAAACATTTGTCTCACTAATTCATTGTATACATTTACCTCTTTATGTTATAATTACCTATGTATTATGCTTGTATGTCTGCTGTATCAGATGAGCCATTGGGCTACATCGGATGGGCCAATTGGGTGCATCTGATGGGCCAATGGGCCGTCTGCGTTGTCCAAGTATTGTACCTCACCTCACTTCACCACTCTCTCCTGCCTATTTATACCCATCACTCGATCTGTAAAATCATTCCTTCTGAAGATGTATTTAATATACGAAAGTACTTAAGGAAATTCCTGTTTCATTTTCCTCCGTGGTCTGACATTGTCACAATTATATTATATTATATTAGATTATATTATATAATATTGCATTAGTATATTCAATACAGTACTTACACAAATGGAAGCTTATCGATTTACTGTCTGCTGCTGGTAGGCAATCTGCTGGCAAAATGCCTTGAGTAGCTGTATGGAGTCCTTAATTTCTTGTAATAGATGAACACGGTTTCATACCCTTCATACAAATTTCATACAAATAATTAATTAATAATAATAATCATAATAAGTGATTCAATAATTGATAATCCTTAAATGAAGAAGCATAATAGCTCAATATAACGAATAAATAGATAATTAAAGTGGATAATTAATTATGGTGACTAATAATGATTAGTGAATAACCAAAAATTATTATACAGAAATAATATTTTTTTTTTGAGATATATACAAGAGTTGTTACATTCTTGTACAGCCACTAGTACGCGTAGCGTTTCGGGCAAGTCCTTAATCCTACGGTCCCTGGAATACGATCCCCTGCCGCGAAGAATCGTTTTTTCATCCAAGTACACATTTTACTGTTGCGTTAAACAGAGGCTACAGTTAAGGAATTGCGCCCAGTAAATCCTCCCCGGCCAGGATACGAACCCATGACACAGCGCTCGCGGAACGCCAGGCGAGTGTCTTACCACTACACCACGGAGACTGCTAGCAGTTATAATGATAATGTATTAAATCATATACAGTGAAGTGATATCTCTAATTAATAATTGAAAGTTGCATGATTGAATTTACGGTAATTCCAATTCTTGGTATTCTTAGCTTATCACTTTGGGGGTTCCGTCGGAGCACCCCCATGGTAACACAAATTCGTTGCAAGATGGAACAAGTGTCCCCAGCAAACTACTTTAGCGTCTTCCCTTGGAAAGTAAAACCGGGGATGCAAGGTTTCAGTCGGTCAGGTGAAGTCACAGTGAGAGGTTGTGTTAACCGGAGCTCCTGAGTGTTGTTATATTATCATTGCAATATGGAAGTTGTAGTTAAGGACCTGGTGACTCTAGTGGGAGCCCTGAGGACAGAGTTGGACTTTCTGCGGGAGGAGGTGCGTCAGCTGAAAGAACAACGAGAAGTAACGAAGGAGGAGACCAGCAGTAAAGGGACCTCGTCTTGGAGAGTTGTTAAAGACAGGGGCCTTAAGAAGACTTTGATAAAGCCGCCTTCAAACGCCATAGCAACTTCTATTTCATTTGACGTTTTGGAGGACGAGTGCTGTGGAGAGACTGTGGATCGCGCAAAAGGGAAAGCAACGAAGAGAAAGGAAGCGCAGGCCCCTCAGAAAGTAGAGGAGGTACCTAAGCAAACATTGGTTGTGGGAGATTCCCAGATAAGGTATTTGGATAGAACGTTTTGTGCTAGAGATAGGGGGAACAGGTTAAGGGTTTGCTATCCCGGAGCTGGCATTGGTGATATTATAAACAACATGAATGATATTATGGCTGGTAATGGGAACAATCCCATTATTTGCATTAGCGTGGGAGGAAATGATGTTGGTCGAGTTAGGAGTGAGGAACTGATTCAGAGGTATAAAACAGCCATAGAGTTAGTTAGGAGCAAGGGAGGAATCCCGATCATATGTGGCATTCTTCCAAGAAAGGGAGTGGAAAATGAATGGATATCGAGGGCACTTGGTGTCAATTGCCGGCTGGAAAGATATTGCAAATCAAATGCAATATCTTTCATAGACAACTGGGAACACTTCTATGGAAGAAATGAAATGTATGCTCGTGATGGGGTGCATCTATCGAGAGCTGGGGTTGTTGCTGTTGCGAACTCGTTAGAAGAAGTGGTTAGAGGTGTTTGTTTGGGTTTAAACTGTTAGTTGATAGAGGTATGGGAATTGATTTGGAGGAAGGAGGTAATAAAAGTATGTGTTTGTGGGAGAAAGGAATTGGCAAAACGATCAGGGAAAGAGAAGGTCCGCAAAATAACAATTCACTTAGGGTATATTACACTAACAGTAGAAGTCTAAGAAATAAAATTAACGAATTAAATGCTCTTGTCTGCACAGAAAAAATAGATATTATTGCACTTACCGAAACGTGGATGAATGTAGAAAATAGAGAACTATTAGCTGAATATCAAATATATGGATTTAAACTATTTCACACAGATAGATATATTAGACGAGGAGGTGGAGTAGCCATATATGTTAGGGACAATTTGAAATGTAGTCTCAAAGAGGGAATCAAAACAGAGCCACACACAGAAACTATTTGGATTGAATTAAACGAAAAAGCTAATAATATTATAATAGGAGTAATATATAGGCCACCAAATTTAGACAGAATGGAAGCAAAGCATCTATGGGATGAAATATCTAGAGCATCTAGATCTAACAGTATTTATGTCATGGGTGACTTCAATTTTAGCGGAATAAACTGGTTGAACAAAACAGGGAATAGTGAAGCAAAAGATTTTCTAGAATTAATTGACGATTGCTTTCTTACGCAACACATTAAGGAACCAACACGGGAAAATAATATTTTAGATTTAGTGTTAACTAACAGGGAAACGCAAATTAATGACATCGAAATAGGGAGTGAGCTAGGGAGCAGTGATCACAAAGAAATCAGATTTAGCATAGAATGGAATAGACCAGTAGGAGAAAATTCTGTTAAAGTGCCAGATTTTCGAAAAGCTGATTTTAATAGCCTAAGAAATTTTTTGGGTCAAATTGATTGGAAAGTCTTGGGTATGGGGTGTGGGCCGGTCTTGGAGCGAGACATGAACCCAGCGATAGGTGACTTAAATGGGGATTTCGATGTGGATTCAATATATAACTTATTTAAGAATATTCTAAACAAAGCACAGGAACGTAGTATACCATACAAATTGAATAGATCGAATACTAATGACCCAAAGTGGATAACAAAGAATTTGAAGAACCTTATAGGTAAAAAGAGAGCTTGGTACAAAAGGATTAAAAATGGGGAGGTCACTTTAGAACAGGAATTCGTACAACTGGTTAGAAATGTTAACAAAGAGATAAGGAAAGCAAAAAGAAACTATGAAGTTTGCATAGCAGGGCAAGCAAAGACAAATCCTAAAGGGTTTTTTCAGTTATATCGTACTAAGACTAGGGAAAGGATAGGTCCATTAAAAACTGAGACAGGTCAAATAACAGATAGTGATGAAGAGATGAGTAGTATTTTTAATAAATATTTTGTATCTGTATTTACTAAAGAGGAACTTAACAATATGCCTTCAGCCGAACAAGTCTATGTGGGTGGGGACGAGGACAGGTTGACGAGTTTAGCAGTTACCAGGGAGGATGTTCTTAAACAAATAGTAAAACTCAAACCAAACAAATCCCCAGGGCCGGATGAAGTGTTTGCCAGGGTGCTTAAAGAATGCAAAGAGGAGCTTTGTGACCCACTGTCAACCATATTTAATAAATCAATAGAGTCAGGCAGAGTGCCAGAGTTTTGGAAAGTTGCTAATGTGATACCAGTTTTTAAGAAAGGAGATAGATCACTTG
>NC_091151.1:30848755-30926255 GCF_040958095.1 Procambarus clarkii
TTGGACGTTGTACATTCCAATTTGTTACAATAGCCTAATACTGCATACTAATACAAATTAAAAAAACAAATTGGAAATAATAGCTAGGCTAACCTAACACAATGACATAACATAACACATCTTTATTTGTAATTTTGTCACAAGCTGATTAAATGATATTTTTTACCTGCTAGTATGCTGGCTGGGGTCGATCTTCCAGGCATATTTATTCTACCGACTTGTGGTTTTAATGCTGCCGCAGTAAAAGGATTTGTGACATACATTGTACTGCTTTTTGTATCATCTACCTATTACAAATACAAATACAATTATTTATTCAGGTAAAGTACATACTACCACTCTACCACTCGTTCCACTCTACCAATTACCGTTGGAGTGCCACAGGGCAGCATCTTAGGACCTCTTCTATTTCTTATATATATAAACGATCTGCCTAATGTCTCTAATATTCTCAAACCTATATTGTTTGCTGACGATACTACCCTTATCTACTCAAACCTCAACCCACATACACTAAATAATGTTGTGAATATTGAATTTAAAAAAGTCCACTTATGGATGTCAACGAACAAACTAACATTAAACATCGAAAAGACTTACTACATCTTATTTGGAAGCAAATCATCAAATGCAATTCAGCTACAGATAGACAACATTAACATCAGTAATAAAAATGATGGCAAGTTTCTTGGCCTATTCCTAGACAAGAGACTCAACTTCAGCACCCACATTCAACACATAACTAAGAAAGTCTCTAAGACAGTTGGTATACTCTCCAAAATCAGATATTATGTTCCTAACTCTGCTCTCCTCTCACTATATTATGCACTAATCTACCCCTATCTTAATTATGGTATCTGTGCATGGGGGTCTACCACTGCAAACCACCTTAAGCCCATCATCACACAGCAAAAATCTGCTATCAGAATTATAACTAACTCTGCTTTCAGACAACACTCAGCTCCCTTGTTTAAATCCCTAAACTTGCTAAATATTAACTCCCTCCACACATTCTCTTGTGTCAACTACATTTACAAAACCCTGTTCTTAAATGCAAACCATGCTCTGAAACTCTCCCTGGACAGATGTAATAGGACCCATTATCACCACACCAGAAATAAATATCTCTTTGATATCCCCAGGGTCAAACTTAATCTGTGTAAACACTCTATGCAAATTAAGGGACCTAGTCTATGGAACTCACTCCCTAGTGAATTGAAAAACTGTAAAACTTTTGCCTTATTTAAAAGCAAAACCAAAAAGTACCTAACTTCATCTTCTTAGTTTCCTACACTGAGCTTTAAATTTGCTCTGTACCTAGTGTTACCCAATCTCCTAATTTTTATGTAATATCAAACAACCTTATCATTGTGTTCATTGCTGTCTTCTTTTATGTGCTAGCCATATGTTGTATTGTGACTACCAATTTTTGTCAACTACCATTCAAGCTGTCATTGCAATCAATCTTATATTGTTTCTGCTGTATTGTGCCTACCAATTTGTTGTCAACTACCATTTTAAGCTGTCATTGCAATCAATCTTAGCTACCTATGTGCTTTAATATACTGTACCTACAATTTTCTCTCATCTTTTTTTTTTTTTTTTCATTTCATGTAATCTGTTATCATTTTTTGTCTATAAATTTTGCAAGTATTTACCTCCTTAAAATTTTCTTAGATTAAGGACCTGCCCGAAACGCTGCGCGTGCTAGTGGCTTTACAAGACTGTAATTACCATATTTGTATCCTCACATTCCTTATGTACATTCTTGTATATGCATAAATAAATAAAAATAAATAAATAAATAAAACATACATACAAGGTAAGATACAAAAGTTGATGGATTTATAGATAGAGCTAGTACATACAATGCCTAAATCCACTATTACGCAAAGCATTTTATTCAGGAAAAACACTAGGACTAAAACTTAATACTAATAGAGATTAAAGTATAAATTGTGTTGAGAAAAAAAAAGAAAAAAAGGAGGGGGGTGAAACATGGCAGAAAAAAAGCAAAATACAATTTGGTCAACAAACAGCATTGTTTTAAATAGAAGAGATGGGTTGACATTTTGGGGGTGTGGTAGGTTAAATTGAGTTAATTAGGTAGTACTTAGTTTTTAACTTAAACTGGTTGGGAGACGTACAGTCTTTAACCTAATTGGAAAGGTCATTCCACATTCGAGGTCCCTTGATTTGTAAAGCATTTCTAGTTTGACTAAGTCGTACTCTTGGAATATCAAATAGGTATTTGTTTCTGGTGTGGTGCTCATGGGATCTGTTACAACCTTCTAGGAAGCTTATTATAAAAAACATTATTGATAAAAACAACATGCTGCATACTAAAAACGTGTTGGAATGTGTATACCAATATGCAGTAAAATATGTTCTTCCTACACATAACAAGCAAAACTTTAATACTGTAACTAGTTTTTGAAAATTATTTAACTAAACAGCAATGAAACATTTGCATTCTTTTCAATTAGTAAAATATTACATATGAAGGAATTATTTACATAAATACCGAGAAAACTTTACATACCATGCCCGAATCTAGGATCTTCTTTTTGATAGTAGGTGCAGTTTGCATGAAGGATTTGTTCTCCCAATCACCGCAAAATCTAGGATCACGTTTGTTATTGTTTTTGAACGAATGCGCCCATGATCACATGTTTACATTCACTGCGATGAAACTAACAACTTTTAATTTTATACAGCTTTTTATATCAACTGTTTTACGTAAGTTATTTTCTGTTATAGGTTCTAAACATAACTAATATTTGCTTCTTTCTTATGCCACTTGTAATTAATGTCATAAAGCTTTACCATCTGATTGCACCAAACTGTGCCTTTTCATATTTCCAAACTGAAGTCAAACACCCGAAAATGAATATATCCATGAAAACTGAATCACGTCCTACTATTTGGAGAATTGTTAGTTCTTTTCCCTACTGATATGTCTAGTTTGTGTCATAAAGTATTCATCCAGAGGGTTGGTAAATATTGGTGAAACAGCTTACCCGCCGAAGGATAAAAGTCAAACATCTGTTAACTTTTCTTTTAAAGTACTGTATAGCTGGAAAATATCAAGGCAAACCTTCGACAATCTGTCGATTTCCTTTCCTCTTCAAGGCTACTATTGTTAGTGTCTGTCACGGTAAACCTATGTAAAATCGGAAAAGTTTTTTTCAACGGGACCCTGCACTAGAGTTGATGTTGGGAGACGCTCTGCTTCGTGGTTGATGGATTAATATTTGACTGTTGGTCAGGACTTGAACATTGTTAATTACAGTTACACTCTATTGGAGCACAAGATGGTCAATGGTCGTCGTTCTTCTTTATGATAGGTTCAGTTTATTGTTTAGTCGCGGGAGACATCTCCCGTCAGGCAGGGTGCGATCGCACCTCCCCAGATCTTCAGTATCATCTATTGATACTGGTAATAGCTCAGAGAGGGCCTCCACTTACGAGCTATTCATGGCTGTGCCACCTTTTGGGTGGCTTAATCTTCATCAATCAATCAATTTATTGTTTAGTGGCCAGTATTATTCAGTTTATTGGCCAGTGCGTTGGCATCAGTTCTCTTTGACGAATGAGCAAAAATTAGAAGGATTTAAATCGTAATTTAAATAGTTATCTCATCCCTTCTTTCCTTTGAGTGTCAGTGACTGTGCTTCTGCTATGCTTAATTGCCTCAAAAGCGGCCAATTTTCATGATACCTTAAATTATAAAGGCAAAATTTGTGCTGAGTATACGCAAAATTGACTGAGTATCCGCAAAAATTAAGAAAAGAAAACAGCACACCCGTTACATTAAAGAAAACGAATTCATCGTTTCGGGGAGAATATTCTAGGGAGGCCAGCCGTTAACTGTAACAGCCCGATAAGTGCAATTATGTACTAAATACGTAAATATGAAAATGTACTTAAAACATTTAGTATTAAAACGTAATGTCTATTCGGAGGATGGGTTGATTTATATATACAAAAAGGAACATTGAGTTGACTAAATAACCTTTCATAGGTTGATAATAATAATAATAATATTATTAATAATGTAAAATGAGTTACAAACAGAGTGTTGTATTTCTAGATAGATCTAGTACATACCCTGCCTAAAGCCACTAATACACATAGCGTTTCAGGCAAATTAAGACGTAAAGTTTTAAGACCAACACGGAACTACCTCTCTTTTCAGCCACATTAAGCACCGTAGGGTCTGTCTAGTAATTGTATGACTGATCGTATGTGAATTTATAGACAGCTCTGCAACAAGTGTTCATGAAATGTGTAAATATTTCATTCAAAATAATCTACTACTAGAAATTTTAACGAAATGATATGATAAAAAACATGACCTCGAGAAGAAGTATAGGTTAGGAACCGTCTCAAAGAATTACTAGTTATTGCTATCTAAAATAATTAGACGAGCCAAAACTAAATACTATGATGATAAATTTACCCAAATAAAGAGCAACATTAAAAAAACTTGGAGCACAATTTCACAAATATTGGGATCAAAGAAGATTTTAAATAACAAACCAACACTCCTGTCCAATAACGATGGTCAGCTTTCAGCTTCTGATTCTGCTATTGAGTTTAATAGGTTCTTCTCTTCCATTGGGTCATCCCTTGCAAATGATATTCCATCTTCCAGTACTGATGTTAAGGACTATCTTACAGGTAACTATCCACAGTCTCTGTACCTAAAGCCTACTAATTTCACTGATGTCAATGAGACAATCCATTCCCTTAAAACCAAGTCTAGTGCCCTTGAGGAGATACCAACTTTAATTTACAAAAAAAACTCCAGATCTTTAGCCCCTGCTATTGCATTGCTCTTCAACAAGTCACTTGAACTCCAAACCTTTCCAGACATTCTAAAAACAGCAAGAGTAACCCCTGTCCACAAATGTGGTGATCTCACAGATGTTAACAACTACAGACCTATATCAATCCTGCCTAACTTGTCAAAAATATTTGAAAAACTAATCTTCAAGCAGCTATACTCTTTTCTAGCCAAACACAATATACTTAGCTCTTTTCAATATGGCTTCAGACCCAAAAAAAGCACTAACGATGCACTTATTAGTATGATTAACTTGATTCATGCAGCTCTTGATAAAAAGGAGTTCCCTATTGGGTTATTTGTGGACCTGCGTAAGGTTTTTGACACTGTCAACCACCGAAACCTTCTTCTTAAATTACATCATTATGGAGTCAGAGGACACTCCCTGCATTACCTCAAATCTTACCTTACTGACAGGCTCCAGTATATTTCTGTGAATAATTCAATTTCTCCCACCCTACCCATCAACATTGGTGTTCCTCAGGGCAGCATACTTGGCCCTCTCCTCTTTCTCATCTACATTAATGACCTTCCAAATGCCTCCTAACACCTCAAACCAATTCTATTTTCTGAAGACTCAACCTTCATTTACTCCAGTTCTGACCCCCTTGCTCTAAATGCCACAGTAAATACTGAGCTAAATAAAGTCCATCTTTGGCTAACTGCCAACAAACTCACCCTTAACATTGACAAAGCTTTCCATATTCTGTTTGGCAATAAATCCTCTAATCAAATAAATCTCAAAATAAACAATACCCAAATTTGTAACAAATTAGATGGCAAGTTCCTTGGCGTTCTCATTGACCGCAAGCTGAATTTCCAGGGACACATTCTAAATATATGAAAAAAAGTTTCAAAAACTGTTGGCATTCTTTCTAATATCAGATATTATGTACCCCGCCCTGCCCTGGTAACTCTCTATTACCACCTCATCTATCCATATCTCAACTATGGTATTTGTGCTTGGGGTTCTACTACCCAAAATCATTTACGTCCTCTAATTACTCAACACAAAGCTGCTATTAGGACAATATCCAACTCTAGCCCCAGACATCACTCGGTACCCCAACTCAAATCTCTAAATATGTTAGATATTAAGTCACTGCACATTCTCTCATGTGTATTATACATATATAAAACGCTGAACTGTAATGCCAATCCTGACCTCAAAAGCTTCACTGAAGGTTGTAACAGAACCCATGGGCACCATACCAGAAATAAATTCAGTTTTGATATTCCAAGAGTACGACTTAATCAAACTAGAAATGCTCTACAAATCAAGGGACCCAGAATGTGGAATGACCTTCCCAACCATGTTAAAGACTGTACCTCTCTCAACCAGTTTAAGATAAAAATGAAGCACTACCTAATAAATTCCCTGTAACCTACCTTACCTCTCTGTTGTCAACCCATGTCTGTTTTTTTTTAAACAACGCTGTTTGAATGTAATTGGCTGTAATAATTTGTAATTGTATTTGTGCTGCTTTTTCAGCCATGTCCCCCCCCCTCTTTCACCTTTATTTTTATTTGTTCTCAACACATTTTATTCTTTATACCCATTAGTATTAAGCTTTAGTTATTAATGTTTTTCCTGCCCGAAACGCTTTGCGTAATAGTGGCTTTAGGCATTGTATGTACTAGCTCTATCTATTAATCCAACAAACTGTGTAAAATCTCTTGTATGTATGTACCTTCCCTAAATAAACATTTATTTATTTTTAAATATCCCTAGTTTGCTTATTGTAGGTAGTAAAGCGGGTGACTCTAACCTTTCCACAGCTGCCCATTGGATAAGGAGGTGGTGGGCAGGATGATAAGGCTGATCTCGTCGAAACTGATTTATATGAATTTGCCTGAGGGGCCACTAACACTAATGGCCTCGATGAGGACAGGAAGCCGGCAGCTTGTCAAAGGTCTCCCTATGATTTTTTTCAAACTGGATTTTAATATTCAGCAGAGTTTTGGTATTTATACTTCGGCGGGTAGGCAGTTCCATGGGATTATAACTCTGAAGGTGAAAAAGCATCTCCAGTTCTCAGTCCTACATTGTGGCTTTTTGAACTTGACATCGTTGCTCCTTATATGTGTTACATCTGGCCTTTTGAAAAAGTTGTCTGGATCAATATCCTCCAAATTGTTCAGTATTTTAAATGTTTCAAAATCAGTCCTCTCATGTCTGGTTTGCAGTGTTGTTAGTCCTGTGACCCTCAACTTGTATAAGAGTTGACTTAGTTCTGGAATTATTTTTGTTGTCCGTGTTGAACTTTCTCCAATGAAACTATGTCTTTCGGAAGATAAGGTCTCCATGCCTGGATATAATAATCCAGATGGAGGCGCACCAGAGACTTAATGAAGTGTTAGTAACAAGGCTAATAACACTGCAAACCAGGCATGACAAGGCGGATCTAATTGAAACTTTTAAAATACTGAACAATTTGGTGGATGTTGATGCAGATAACTTCTTCAAAACGTCAGAGGTAACAAACACGGAGCAACGGTTTGTAGCTCAACATGCACAATGTAGAGCTGAAAACATCAGGTGGTTTTTCACCCACTGGATTATATTCCCATACGGAAGAAGGAAGATACTAACCTGTGCACATAGCCTAAAGATCGTGAAGGGTATAACCATGTCTATATCTCCCCAGACCACAAAGTTAAACAGCAAAAAAAGACAAAGTACTAAGAGGAAAGTTAAAGGAGTTAAGGGGGCATATCATTCTAAATCGTTATAAATTAAAAGTTGTTCAATTTGCTTATAATTTTTTTTATGAAATGGTTATAGAAAGGGCTGCAACTGGTCCAAGTTTCACCATCACACCCTAAACAGAAAAGGAGAAAAAAAATACACAACGTATTATGCAACGAATGTTCAAAATTCTCAAATAATCTCACGGAACACATGTGTCAACAAAAATGTCTACTATGTGCTGTAGAAGCACAAACTCTTGTAATAATTGTAATATGTATGTGCAATATATTTATATTTAAATTTTTTTTTTTTTTTTTTTTTTTTTCTTTTTTTTTGGCCAATATTTTTTTCTCGTTTGTTATCAAGGGATTTGCATGAAACTTGCAGACCTTGCTCAATGGATGCCTATCTGCAAGGGTGCCAATTATGAACGAAATCTGTCGAAGTCAAGCTCAGCTACAGGTGGCCGAACTTGGATCTTTATTTTACTCTGGAAAGTAATTTACACCTTCAAATTACTTCAGAGCTTTCATTTATTAATCAATTTACATGCAAATTACACCTTATATGTAGCGTTTGTGCTTCTACAGAATCTAGTAGACATTTTTGTCCAAAGTCTATTTGTTGATTTTATAAAAATTTATAAATATCATATATTGCATATTTTTTTAGAAGGGTAAATTTGAAAAATTATATTTTTGCACTAAACACTTTTTTGATAAAACTGATCACTAGAATCCTTTATTATGTGCTTAATTTAATATCTGAGTGTTATAGAAATGATTTTAATTGACACATGTGTTCCCTGAAACTATTTGAAAATTCGTTGCATAATTTGTTGTTTATTTTTTTTCTCCTTTTCTGTTTAGGGTGTGATGATGAAACTTGGACCAGCTGCAGCCCTTTCTATACCCATTTTATAAAAAACTTTATAAGCAAATTTAACCACTTTTAATTTTACATTGATATGCCCCCTTAAGGAACCTAAATGCAAACAAAGAATTAAAGCTAGTGATCAGGAGAGGACGGGTGATCAAGATAGTAGGTGGAGAAGGGGGACGTAGTCCTCCACCCAGTAAGGCAGAACTAACCTTATATATCACGGAAGACGAACAGGCACAAACCGTAGTGACAACGGACAGAATAATAATGTACAGAATCTAGGAGCTATGTCTCAGGCCAGCAGGAACAACAAAGAAATTTAAAGTGCTTCTACCCTAATGCCAGAATCCTGGAGAAAATTTTTAATGGATTGTGTGCATATGCTGAGGCCGAGACTCCAGACATCATTGGCATGTGTGAAACATGGGGACGAGACGACATTATTGAAGGGGAAATCCTCCTCCCAGGGTATCATCCACCGTTCGGAAAGGACAGAACAACAAGAGCAGGTGGTGTTCAGCTTTAAGTGAAGGAGGAACTGAATGCAACCACCAATGAGGAACTGAACACCATGGGTTCCTCAGAATCTGTATGGTGCAATATAGTAGCTTAAGATGGTATCATACTTACAGTGGGAATATGCTACGGGGCTGACAGCAGCAACAGAGGAAGATACTGATCTGCATAATGTGATCAATGCTGCATCACAAATCCAAAAGCTTATAATAGTGGGAAGTCCGTATAAACAAGTGGGCCTCTACCCTTCAGACCGAACTATTTGCCTTGCTTCTTGCACTGAATTATTTTCAAGTCTCCAAACTTGATACATTAATTGTAAGTTACTCTTTATCAACCTTAATTGCTCTCAACACTTTAAGACATTACTGTAACATGCTCGTGCCCGAAGCGAGACACAAATACAACAAAATTAATAATTATGGTAACAGAGTCCATTTTATGTGGACTCCATCTCATGTTGGCCTCCGAATGCATGAGAGAGCTAATGCGTTTCCCAAAGAATCTGCATTTAAAGGAGAAATTGAGTGTAACTTTGGATTGTCAATAAGCATTTTGAGAGCAATAGTACACCAAGAACTTCAACAAAATCTTGTAGATCTGAGGCAAAGTAAAATCGACACCAGTAATTCCATCTATCATCATACTATCAGGGGTTATTAAATTTAATGCCTTCTTTAGGTTTATGATGATTTTTATTAAGTATTAGAAATATAGCGGCTCCTCCTACGTTAAATTTGTTAGGAGAAATTAATTTAATTATTAGTATAGTTAGTTGAAGGAAGGTAAGGATAATTAGATTAATTGGCCTGTCTTTTTAGAGCAGCCTATACTTTATATTTATACTCGATTAGACAGCACGGGACATTTTTTAGGTCATTATATGCATGTTGTTCTGGAAAGTTAAGGGAGTATTATGTTTTAAGTCTCCATTGAATTCCTTTAAATTTAATAATTTTAAAGAGGGGTTTAGTTTTACCTATAATTTAATTTAAATAGTTTAAAAAAAAATATTGATTTGTGGTGTCAAAGTTATAAGAATTTATTTTAAATAGTGATTTGAAAATTCTCTATACATTTAGTAAGGTTAGTTTTTTTAGTTGTAAGTTCTTTATTATGTTTAAGTATGTCTTTAATGAGATTACAAAATTTGGCTAGGTATGTAATTGAGTGAGAATTATATTCTTTAAATTCCTCTTCTATTGTAGTAACTTTAGTATTTGATTGATTAAGTTTTATATTTTTAAGATTTATTTTATTTATTTCTTCTATAGTTATGTTTTATAGAGGAGAGTATATGAGGGGGATAAACATTATAATCGTTTTATGTATTTAGTACTTGCTTTTGTTATTTCAATAAATGCTTTAATTGTTAGGCCTAATTTAATTAGGATTTTATTAGGATGAGGTGGGTTAGGATTAATTTCTTATGTGTTAGTGATTTATTATCAAAATGAAAAATCTGCTAATGCAGGTATGGTGACTGTTTTATCAAATCAGGTGGAGGATGTAGCAATTCTTTTAAGTATTGCTTTGTTTTTTAGAATAGGGGGTTGAAATTTTATGGTTTGAAGATTATACACCAGTGAAGATATAATTTTAATAAAAGTATTAATTGTTGTGGCTGCTATAACAAAAAGAGCACAAATTCCTTTTTCTGCTTGGTTACCAGCTGCTATAGCAGCTCCAACTCCAGTTTCAGCTTTAGTACATTCGTCATCTTTGGTAACTGCTGGGGTTTATTTATTAATTCGATTTAGGCCTATCTTTGAAGGGTCTTTGGTTCAATCTTTTTTATTAATTATTTCTTGTACAACTATATTTATAGCAGGTCTTGGGGCAAATTTTGAGTATGATTTGAAGAAGATTATTGCCTTATCTACTTTAAGACAATTGGGGGTAATATTAAGAGTTTTATCTTTAGGATTTCCTGATTTAGCTTTTTTCCATTTACTAACTCATGCTTTATTTAAAGCTTTACTATTCCTATGTGCGGGTGTTGTTATTCACAGTTTGGGAGATTATCAGGACATTCGTATAATAGGGGGTTTTATTATTAGAATACCTTTAACTGGTGTTTGTATAAATTTATCAAATTTATCTCTATGTGGAATACCCTTTATGGCTGGCTTTTATTCTAAAGATTTAATTTTGGAGGTAGCTTTTATAAGTAATATTAATTTTATTAGGTTTATTATATACATTTTAGCTACGGGGTTAACAGTGAGTTATACTTTTCGTTTAATTTTTTATAGACTTACTAGAATAAGACATGTTAGTAATATGAGAAGGATTAGGGATAATGATTTTGTTATACCTAATCCTATAGTAATATTAAGATTGAGTTCTGTTTTAAGGGGAGCAAGATTATCTTGGGTAATATTTCCTGAGTATTATATAATTTTTTAAGGAGGTTTATGAAAAGTTTGGTTTTAATATTATTGTTAATTGGTTCTTTCATTGGGTATGTATTAATATAATGACATCGGTGGAACTCTTTTTGGGAGCGGAACCCAAACTGACAGGAACTAATATGGTGTATTTTACAAGATTTGAAGAACTGTTTGTAATTAATTTGTTCAAATATTTTTTATAATATAGGTAGACTTAATGTCGGTCTGTAATTGTTTATGTCAGCCGAATCATCTCCGTTATGAACTGGCGTTACTCTTGTTTTATTATTTTAACGATATCAGGGAAAATATGACACTCTAAGTGATTTGTTGAATAACAGATCTATGGGTGGTACCAGGGCATGAGCGGCACTCTTATATACCACAGGTGGTATTTCACTGATGTTCCCACCTTTAGTTTTTAGTGAGTGAATTATGGCTATAATAAGTCTGTCGGGCTGACTGGTAAAAGGAGCAGAGTTAGGAGAGCTGCTGGTGAGATTTGTAGTAACGTGTATCTGGGTCTCTGGGATTTTTCTGGCAAGGTTAGCACCAACTGATGAAATGAAGCTATGCAGTATATTGCCAATATAATCCTTACCACTTTAATTGTAAGCTTTACGTTTTGTGTATCTAAACACGTGGCTGAACACTCAAGCTACAGGTCCATTTTTTTTCTAAATAATTTACGGATAAATCTTGTAAATCAAAGAGGCTTCCTGTTCACTACAAAATATGGTATACCCATATTTTGTTTTACGGCATCGTCGGGTAAGTGGTTCCACGGCTTTATAACTCTATGGGTGAAAAAGCATTTTCTGTTCTACAGTGTGGCTTGTTGAGCTTGAACCCATTGCTCTTTGTTCCTGTTACATCTGACCTTTTGAAGAAATTGCTCGGATCTACATCTTCCACATTGTTCAATATTTTAACGGTTTTGATGGGATCCGCCCTGTCATGCCTGGGTTTGCAGAGTTCTTAGCCCAGTGGCCCTCAACCGTTCCTGATACGTGAGATGACTACAAGTTCCGGTATGATTTTTGTAGCCGGTGTTGCACCTTCTCCAGAGCACCTGTGTCTTTCTAAAGATGAGGTCTCCATGCCTGGATGCAATAATCCAGGTAGCGGCTCACCAGAGACTTGTGCAATTGAACGACTACCATTTTTTTCCTTGAAGCTAAAGGTACACTTGATTATTCCCAGGGTTTGGTTCGCCCTTTTTACTGCGGCTTCCACTTATTGTGCAACTTTTAGTGAAAGATGGATTCTGACTCCAAGGTCCTTTTCTTCATCTATCTGTTGTAAGGTAGTGCTGTCAGTTTAGTAGTTTAGTTGTGCCCACATGCAAGGCCTTGCATTTATCGACCCTAAAAAGCATTTGCCAGTCATCTGACCATTTGTGTTGTTCATGTAGATCTCTTTGTAAGGTCTCAATATCACCTTCACTTCCCACTTTACCATAGACCTTAGTGTCATATGAAAATTTGATGATGTTTTATTTTTTTATTTATTTATATATACAAGAGTTCTTACATTCTTGAACTGCTTGTACGTGTAGCGTTTCGGGCAAGTCCATAATCCTATGGTTCCTGGAATACGACCCCACGGAAAATCATTTAACAACCAAATACCCATTTTACCGTTGAGTTAAACAGAGGCTGTAGTTAAAGATTTGCGCCCAGTAAATCCTCCCTGGCCAGGATATGAACACAGGACAAAGCGCTCGCAAATCGCCTGGCGAGCGTCTTAACCACTGCACCACGGGGACAGAATATGTGGTTTGTAATATTCTCATTTATGTCATTGATACATATGACAAAAAAGGGTTAGCCCTAAAATGGGCCCCTGTGGCACCCCACTTAGCACATTTCCCCAGTCTGATTCATTCCCCTTTAGCACAACCCTTTGTTTTCTATGTTTTAAACATTGTTTTATCCTTTCCAGTATTCTCCCATTTATTCCATGTGCGTGTAAATTTCCTTACCATTCTCTCATGTGTTACCTTGTCAAAAGCTTTAGCAAAGTCCATTTAAGCTACACCTACCGGAAGTTCTTTTGTATGAATAGCCGGTTACCGTTTCCAGAAATGTGAGCAGGTTTGTAAGGCAGGACATATTTTTAGCAAACTCATGTTGCGTTGTTTTTACAAGATTGTTCTCTGTGAGATGCTGTTTAATTACCTGCCTGGGGGTTCTTTCCATGAGCTTGCAGATGTGTGATGTCAATCTGATCAAATGGTAGTTTTCTGCTTAGCTCTTTCTGTATTTGTTTTAAATAGGGGTAACATTTGCATATTTCCATTCCAGGGGAACTATCCCTTGGTCCAAGAATTTTCTGAAAAGGAGTTACAATGGCATGCATAGTGCATTTGCCAGTTCCTTTACGACCTTGGATTGAAATCCATCCACACCTGGAGCTTTTGAGTCTTTTAGTTTGTCAATGTTCTTCCTGATTGTGTTTCATGAAATGGGTATATCCAGTAATTAATTCTCTTCACCTCCCTCAAACACTTGTGTGGGTGATGGGATGTCGTTCAATCTTTCTTGTGTGAGTTCACATTTTTTCTAGTGTGAACTCTGGTATTTATTCACAGTGTTTGCTGCTCTTATATCATTCAGTATAACTAGGTTATTTTCATCTTTTAGGGGTCCTACAGAGACCATTATTTTGGTTTTACTAGCTAGTAAACTAGCTATTACTTACTTCGTATATGTGCATAGTATGATTTTGGATCCTTCTTTAGGTTTTGGGAAAGTTTTTTTTATAGTTTAGTTTAGCTAATCCAATTTCCTAGGTAGCTGAATTTAAAGCTCTTATATATCGTGGATTTATACCGTCTCAAGAGGATCCGTTTAGTTATTAACGCTCTTTTTACTCCTTGTGCCATTCATCTTGTTCCATTTTTTTCTTTCTCCTTTTTCTCACATATCTTTGTACCAGTTCACTAATTACCTTTTTGACATTTTCCCATGATGTTTTCATCCCGTGATCACCTATTAGCTCCCTCCATGAAGTGTTTTACAATTCCTCGTTCATTCCCTGATAGTTTCCTGGATGGTAATCTAGAAGGTCATCATCCTGGACCTTTACGAATGTTTCTGTAATTCTATTCCATCATAGAATATTGTGATCACACGATGGGGTGAGCTTTTTTCCTAGTAGAACTTGATCGATCATGGCCTCTTCTGATGTTAGCACAAAGTCCAGAATGTTGTTACCTCGAGTGAGCTCTGCCACACGTTGTATGAGAAATGAGTCCTGCACCAGGTCTAGAAATTGTTCTCCTTCTGCTTGTTTTAGTTAGTTTGGTTCATTTATTATGCACCCCATACCTATCTTGTGGGCGGTAGTGGAAAGGGTTACAGAGGCACATTATGGGCTCAGGGACTGAACACCAAAATTCATTTAGCTAAGCAAGTTAAATCTTGATGAGCTAGTCACAAAATTCAATATACGTCGTCACATCATCAATGGGTTCGAGATCGACAAAAAGTTCAGTTTCTAAATTAAGCAACTGACATATGTGGAGAGCTAGTGTCATAATTGATATGTTTGTACTGCACACCGCCCCCCATCCAATGGGAAGCGGTGGATAGGTTACAATCACTTAGTTACTACCTACAGTTAGCAAACTGGGGATATTTGGCTAAAATTTCTGGTAGCAGATCATTTTGAATGAAATATTTGCACATCTTTGGAACATTTGTTATAGAATTGCCTCTGAATTCACGTATCTTTTCGCACTCCATCACATAGTGACGGAGGGTGTGCGAATAATTTTGTTGACACAGTTTACATTTGGTCAGGTCTACATCAGCAGATAATGAGAACTCCCAGAGATACCTGTACCAGAGTCTAAGGCGAGTAGTAGTAACATCTAGAAGTCTGCTGATTTTATTGGATAAACCATAGATGTGTGGCTCCTCTATAATACAATAATACAATAATATAAACAATAAACCCTAAAGTATAGTAATCAACAATACTCCCTTAAAATTATAGCAACAAATATTCAAGATATATGATTAATAGAAGAAAATACTATAATCTTTCGTAAATATAATTGATTCAACCCTCCTATAGCCCCAACAATAGCAGATACCACAGCAGAAGTAAAAATTATAATTAAACTTCACTTATCATAAACCAAGTAAGTTAATAAAATTATAGGTCCTACTTTTTGTAAAGTTATTAAAATAATCGCTTGAATTCAACTTAACCCTTCTATTACCTGAGGAAATCAAAAATGAAAAGGAGCCACACTTAACTTTAATAACAATGATGAAGAAAATACTATCTTTAAATTTACCATCATTAAAATAAATAAAGCAGAAAAAATAATTATAATTGAAGCCAAAACTTGTACTAAAAAATATTATAAAATACTCTCCGAACTATAACGATTACTTCTAGAAGAAATTAAAAGAATAAAAGATAATAAATTTAACTCTAACCCCACTCAAGCTCCAAATCAAGTATCCGAAGAAATACATAATACTAACCCTAAAACTAAAGTAAAAAAAAAAGAGTATTCTAAAAGGAGAAACCACCGGAAAGAGAGAAATTGATCTCATTCACGGGGTATGAACCATTAGCTTTTCTTAGCTTATCTTTCAATAATATGAGTAAATTTTACATAATTAGTCACATCAAAACTATCCTTTTATCAGGCATCATATTATTTGTAGGTATACACCACTGCTGTGGCTTCAACACAACATTCTAATTTTAAATTATATAAATTAAATTAAAACTAATATAATAATAACAATCGTCACTCATAAAAACCTCTTTATATAAATTTTAATTATATTACCTTGAGTAACTTCTAAATAATAAGAACCTTTTATAATTGCACTAAATTCCCCTTGTCCTCCAAAATATTCAGATCACCCTTTATCTCCAACTTTATCATACCTTTTTCCTAATTTTAAAATATAGTAATTTAATTTTACCCTAGATAAAAAAGGTATAAACCATATAGATCCTGAAAACCTACTAAAAAAATATAAACTTAAACTACTTAAAGTTTCATTTAATATAATCTACACAGCGCATGACAAAAAGGAGTTCTTAACTGGACTCTTCATTAATCTGAGAAAGACCTTTGATACTGTAAACCATTACTACCTCTTACTTAAGCTTCACCACTAGGGAATCCGAGGCCTTACCCTTAACTAGATTCGATTGTATCTTAGTGACAGACACCAATATGTTGCCATCAATGATAAAACCTTCCCCGCTCTACCATTAACCGTAGGAATGCCCTGTGGCATTCCTACGGTTAATGGTAGGAACTGCAGGAATTTCCTGGTACTTTTCCTATTTCTTATATACATAAATGATTTGCCAAATATCTTTAACATTCTTAAAATCTTAACGCCTTAATTTGCCTGAAACGATATGCGCATTAGTGGCTTTAGGCATAGTATGTACTAGATCTATCTAGTAATAAAACATTCTGTTTCTAAGTACTTTTACATGAATAAACATTATTAACAATATTATTGTTATTATTATCAACCCATGAAAGGCTATTAAGTTAACTCAATGTACCTTCTTATAAATATACAAGCAGTACCCGACCACGCATTTCTGTGGCTCAGCAACGCATGTGCATTGCTGAGCCACAGCAACCTTCCCTGTCCCCCAGTCCTCCCCACCATTTCCCCCTCACTCGTCTCCTCGGCCACTCAACCATTCCCCACTCCACCGTATCCTCGTCCTCCCCACCTTCACCATCCCCTCTTCTCACCGTGCTCCACTCCCCTGTCCCTTTGTCCTCTCCACCATTCTCCATTCCTCCATCCCCTCATCCCCACCATCCCAAACTCTACTGTCCCCTCGTCCTTCCCCACCATTACCCCCTCCCTTGTCCTTTCGTCCTCCCCACCATCTCTCACTTCCGTCCACTCGTCATCCCCCCCATTCCCCACTCCCTCATCCGTTGCCTTCCCAAATGGTGTGATGTTCCCATCAGAAAATTGGGAACATCAAGTGATCTTATGTTCTCATCACTGAAATATAAGAAAAAAAATTAAAAAATGAAATGAAAATATGAAAAAAATATAGAAATAAACTATACCCACAAAATGAATGGTATGATAAACAACACAGCTCAATTCCAATGCAATTCACACAAAATAATTAAATCAAAATGAAAATAAATCAAAATATATGAAAATTCCATTTATCAAGGCAATCAGAAACATTGAAATGGAATTGTAACATATTTAGTATAGCAGGTGTGTTGCTCTTACATGCAACAGATGGCACTGTTTTTCAAGAAAAGCATAGTTTTACCTGTCACAGGTGTGGCATCTATACTTATACTTACGAAATGAATGGAATGGTAAACAACAATGCTCAATTCCAACACAATGTCACAAAATAATTCAATAAAAAATCAAATAAATCGAAATCCATGAAAATAAAATTTATCAGTGCAATCGAAAACATTGAAATGGAATTCGTGACATATTTAGTACAGCGTGCATGGTGCTGTTTTTCATAAATGCATGATTTTACCTGTCACAGTGGGTGGCATCTATATAATAGGTATATAAAAAGACGCACCTATTCGAATGCAACGTTGTGTCAAAATTTCAAAGCAATCGGTGAAGAACCAATGGAGATTACAGAGTGTGTTGCTCTTAGGCCCAACAGAAGGCACTGTTTAAAAAAAACATGTTTTTTCCTGTCACAGGTGAGGCATGTATATAATAGATATATAAAAAGACGAGCCTATTCGAATGCAACGTTGTGTCAAAATTTCAAAGCAATCGGTAAAGAGGTTTCGAAGATTTCCCTCACATGAATAACACATGAAAAATACAGTTTCTCAGAAAAAAACATGTTTTTTTTTACCGTCACAGACGTGACATCTATATTGTATGTATGTAAAAACCTGCTCGGATGCAAATGGAACGGTGTGTGAAAATTTCAAAGCAATCGGTGAAGAACTTTTGGAGATTAGCGGTAATGCACAAACGAACATTTCCATTTATATATATACTAGCAATACCCGGCCACGCGTTGCTGTGGCTCAGCAACCTTCCCTGTCCCCCAGTCCTCCCCACCATTCCGCCCCCCTCAACCGTCTCCTCGGCCTCTCAACCATTCCCCACTCCCCCCTCCCCTCGTGGTCCCCATCATTCCCCCACTCCACCATCCCCTGCTCCTTCCCACCATGCCCCACTCTCCTGTCCCTTTGTCCTCCCCACCATTCTCCATTCCCCCATCCCCCTCATCCCCACCATCCCAAACTCCCCCATCCCCTCGTCCTTCCCCACTATTACCCCCTCCCTTATTCCTTCGTCCTCCCCACCATCTCTCACTTCCGTCTCCTCGTCATCCCCACCATTCCCCTCTCCCTATTCCAATGCCTTCCCAAATAGTCTGATGTTCCCATCACTGAAATATAAGAAAAACAGTTAAAAAATGAAATGAAAATATGAAAAAAATAAACTATACTCACGAAATGAACAATATTTAAAACAACACAGCTCAATTCCAATGCAATTCACACAAAATAATTAAATCAAAATTAAAATAAATCAAAATCTTTGAAAATTATATTTATCAATGCAATCAGAAAAAGTGAAATGGAATTGTAACATGTTTAGTATAGCATGTGTGTTGCTCTTACATGCAACAGATGGCGTTGTTTTTCAAGAAAAACATTTTTACCTGTCACAGGTGTAGCATCAATATTTATACTTACGAAATGAACGGTACGGTAAACAACACAGCTCAATTCCAACACAATGTCACACAAAATAATTCAATAAATAATAAAAAAAATCGAAATCTATGTAAATAAAATTTATTAATGCAATCGAAAACATTGAAAAGGAATTAGTGACATATTTAGTATAGCGTGCAGGTTGCCATTATGTGCAACAGATGGGGCTGTTTTTCAAAAAACGCATGTTTTTACCTGTTACAGGAGTGGCTTCTATATAGTAGGTATATAAAAAGACGTGCCTATTCGAATGCATCGTTGTGTCAAAATTTCAAAGCAATTGGTGAAGAACTTGCGGAGATTACAGCGTGTGTTGCCCTTACATCCAACAGATGGCGCTGTTTTTCAAAAAAACATGCTTTTTTCCGGTCACAGGTGAGGCATATATATAGTAGATATACAAAAGGATGCGCCTATTCGAATACAACGCTGTGTCAAAATTTCAGAGCAATCGGTACAGAGGTTTCGAAGACTTCCCTCACATGAAAAACACATGAAGTTTTTCAGAAAAAACATGTTTTTTACCGTCACATACGTGACATCTATATAGTATGTATATAAAAACCTGCTCGGATGCAAATGGAACGTTGTGTGAAAATTTCAAAGCAATCGGTGAAGTACTTTCGAAGGTTAGCGATTTTGAGCAAATGAACATTTCCATATATATATATATATATATATATATATATATATATATATATATATATATATATATATGTCGTACCTAGTAGCCAGAACTCACTTCTCAGCCTACTATTCAAGGCCCGATTTGCCTAATAAGCCAAGTTTTCATGAATTAATGTTTTTTCGTCTACCTAACCTACCTAACCTAACCTAACCTAGCTTTTTTTGGCTACCTAACCTAACCTTACCTATAAATATAGGTTAGGTTAGGTTAGGTAGGGTTGGTTAGGTTCGGTCATATAATTACGTTAATTTTAACTCCAATAAAAAAAAATTGACCTCATACATAGAGAAAAGGGTTGCTTTATCATTTCATAAGAAACAAATTATAGTAAATATATTAATTCAGGAAAACTTGGCTTATTAGGCAAATAAGGCCTTGAATAGTAGGCTGAGAAGTGAGTTCTGGCTACTAGGTACGACATATATATATATATATATATATATATATATATATATATATATATATATATATATATATATATATGTCGTACCTAGTAGCCAGAACTCACTTCTCAGCCTACTATTCAAGGCCCGATTTGCCTAATAAGCCAAGTTTTCCTGAATTAATATATTTACTATAATTTTTTTCTTATGAAATGATAAAGCAACCCTTTTCTCTATGTATGAGGTCAATTTTTTTTATTGGAGTTAAAATTAACGTAGATATATGACCGAACCTAACCAACCCTACCTAACCTAACCTAACCTATATTTATAGGTAAGGTTAGGCTAGGTAGCCAAAAAAAGCTAGGTTAGGTTAGGTTAGGTAGGTTAGGTAGACGAAAAAACATTAATTCATGAAAACTTGGCTTATTAGGCAAATCGGGCCTTGAATAGTAGGCTGAGAAGTGCGTTCTGGCTATTAGGTACGACATATATATATATATATATATATTTATATATATATATATATATATGTATATATATATATATATATATATATATATATATATATATATATATATATATATATATATATATATATATATATATATATATATATATATATATATATATATATGTCGTACCTAGTAGCCAGAACGCACGTCTCAGCCTACTATGCAAGGCCCGATTTGCCTAATAAGCCAAGTTTTCCTGAATTAATATATTTTCTCTAATTTTTTTCTTATGAAATGATAAAGCTACCCATTTCATTATGTACGAGGTCAATTTTTTTTTATTGGAACTAAAATTAACGTAGATATATGACAGAACCTAACCAACCCTACCTAACCTAACCTAACCTATCTTTATAGGTTAGGTTAGGTTAGGTAGCCGAAAAAGTTAGGTCAGGTTAGGTTAGGTAGGTTAGGTAGTCGAAAAACAATTAATTCATGAAAACTTGGCCTATTAGGCAAATCGGCCCTTGCATAGTAGGCTGAGAAGTGCGTTCTGGCTACTAGGTACGACATATATATATATATATATATATATATATATATATATATATATATATATATATATATATATATATATATATATATATTAGTATATTTTGGTAGCAGTCTTTCCTGTAGACATATATTATTAAATATGACCGAAAAAGTAAGATTAATAATTCTAACACGAATTTTCTCAATCTTTCGTACATTACGCTTCACTGTTGGAGGTAAATCAAAAATCACTTCTCCAAAATTCATTTTTATTTCTAGTCTGACGCGACACGGGCGCGTTTCGTAAAACTTATTACATTTTCAAAGACTTCACAAATACACAACTGATTAGAACTTACGTATCTCTGCTATTATATCTACATTTGAGTGAGGTGGGAGGGATGATGTGGCATATCGTGACGTGGCATTAACACAAGACAGAACATGAGGGGATATTAATAGGGTATTAAAAGTATCAACACAAGACAGAACAGAAACAATGGGTATTGAATAGAAGTGTTTGTAGAAAGCCTATTGGTCCATATTTCTTGATGCTTCTATATTGGAGCGGAGTCTTGAGGTGGGTAGAATATAGTTGTGCAATAATTGGCTGTTGATTGCTGGTGTTGACTTCTTGATGTGTAGTGCCTCGCAAACGTCAAGCCGCCTGCTATCGCTGTATCTATCGATGATTTCTGTGTTGTTTACTAGGATTTCTCTGGCGATGGTTTGGTTATGGGAAGAGATTATATGTTCCTTAATGGAGCCCTGTTGCTTATGCATCGTTAAACGCCAGGAAAGAGATGTTGTTGTCTTGCCTATATACTGGGTTTTTTGGAGCTTACAGTCCCCAAGTGGGCATTTGAAGGCATAGACGACGTTAGTCTCTTTTAAAGCGTTCTGTTTTGTGTCTGGAGAGTTTCTCATGAGTAGGCTGGCCGTTTTTCTGGTTTTATAGTAAATCGTCAGTTGTATCCTCTGATTTTTGTCTGTAGGGATAACGTTTCTATTAACAATATCTTTCAGGACCCTTTCCTCCGTTTTATGAGCTGTGGAAAAGAAGTTCCTGTAAAATAGTCTAATAGGGGGTATAGGTGTTGTGTTAGTTGTCTCTTCAGAGGTTGCATGGCTTTTCACTTTCCTTCTTATGATGTCTTCGATGAAACCATTGGAGAAGCCGTTATTGACTAGAACCTGCCTTACCCTACAGAGTTCTTCGTCGACTTGCTTCCATTCTGAGCTGTGGCTGAGAGCACGGTCGACGTATGCGTTAACAACACTCCTCTTGTACCTGTCAGGGCAGTCGCTGTTGGCATTTAGGCACATTCCTATGTTTGTTTCCTTAGTGTAGACTGCAGTGTGGAAACCTCCGCTCTTTTCCATGACTGTTACATCTAGAAAAGGCAGCTTCCCATCCTTTTCCGTCTCGTAAGTGAAACGCAGCACGGAACTCTGCTCAAATGCCTCCTTCAGCTCCTGCAGATGTCTGACATCAGGTACCTGTGTAAAAATGTCGTCAACATACCTGCAGTATATGGCCGGTTTCAAGTTCATGTCGACTAAGACTTTTTGCTCGATGGTACCCATGTAGAAGTTTGCAAACAGGACACCTAGGGGAGAACCCATGGCGACCCCATCTACTTGCTTATACATGTGCCCATCCGGGCTCAAGAAGGGTGCCTCTTTAGTACAAGCTTGGAGTAGTTTCCTCAGAATACTTTCTGGCATGTCAAGAGGAGTACAGGCTGGATCACGATACACTCTGTCGGCTATCATTCCGATTGTCTCGTCCACAGGTACGTTGGTAAACAGCGATTCTACGTCCAACGAGGCTCTTATCCCTGTGGCCCGTGTGCCCCGCAGTAAGTCCACAAATTCCTTTGGAGACTTCAGGCTGAAGGCGCAAGGGACATAAGGAGTCAGCAGGCCGTTGAGTCGCTTCACCAGTCTGTACGTGGGTGTGGGTATCTGGCTAATGATTGGCCGAAGTGGGTTTCCAGGCTTGTGCGTCTTGACATTTCCATACGCATATCCAGGTTTATATTCCCCAATGATCTTTGGCAGGTGGAGTCCGGATTTCTTGGCGTTCACAGTTTCGATCAGTTTGTTGACCTTTGCTTTTAATTCGGCTGTAGTGTCCTTCGTTACCCTTTGGAACTTAGTTTGGTCAGAGAGTATGATGTTCATTTTCGCCAGATATTCGTCTTTTTTAAGAATGACATATATTGGCGACTTGTCACCTCTCCTGACAACTATCTCCTTGTTCTCACGAAGGCTTTTAGCTGCCGCTTTAAGCTCGGGGGACAGTATGGTGCTTCTGTAGTTGCCTCGATTCTTTCCTCCTTCTGCAATAAGTTCTGCTTGTAAGGTATCTTTGGCTCATAAAACGGAGGAAAGGGTCCTGAAAGATATTGTTAATAGAAACGTTATCCCTACAGACAAAAATCAGAGGATACAACTGACGATTTACTATAAAACCAGAAAAACGGCCAGCCTACTCATGAGAAACTCTCCAGACACAAAACAGAACGCTTTAAAAGAGACTAACGTCGTCTATGCCTTCAAATGCCCACTTGGGGACTGTAAGCTCCAAAAAACCCAGTATATAGGCAAGACAACAACATCTCTTTCCAGGCGTTTAACGATGCATAAGCAACAGGGCTCCATTAAGGAACATATAATCTCTTCCCATAACCAAACCATCGCCAGAGAAATCCTAGTAAACAACACAGAAATCATCGATAGATACAGCGATAGCAGGCGGCTTGACGTTTGCGAGGCACTACACATCAAGAAGTCAACACCAGCAATCAACAGCCAATTATTGCACAACTATATTCTACCCACCTCAAGACTCCGCTCCAATATAGAAGCATCAAGAAATATGGACCAATAGGCTTTCTACAAACACTTCTATTCAATACCCATTGTTTCTGTTCTGTCTTGTGTTGATACTTTTAATACCCTATTAATATCCCCTCATGTTCTGTCTTGTGTTAATGCCACGTCACGATATGCCACATCATCCCTCCCACCTCACTCAAATGTAGATATAATAGCAGAGATACGTAAGTTCTAATCAGTTGTGTATTTGTGAAGTCTTTGAAAATGTAATAAGTTTTACGAAACGCGCCCGTGTCGCGTCAGACTAGAAATAAAAATGAATTTTGGAGAAGTGATTTTTGATTTACCTCCAACAGTGAAGCGTAATGTACGAAAGATTGAGAAAATTCGTGTTAGAATTATTAATCTTACTTTTTCGGTCATATTTAATAATATATATATATATATATATATATATATATATATATATATATATATATATATATATATATATATATATATATATATATATATATATATATATATTTATATATATGTCATACCTATTAGCCAGAACGCACTTCTTAGCCTACTATGCAAGGCCCGATTTGCCTAATAAGCCAAGTTTTCATGAATTAATTGTTTTTCGACTACCTAACCTACCTAACCTAACCTAGCCTAACTTTTTCGGCTACCTAACCTAACCTAACCTAACCTATAAAGATAGGTTAGGTTAGATTAGGTAGGGTTGGTTAGGTTCGGTCATATATCTACGTTAATTTTAACTCCAATAAAAAAAAATTGACCTCATACATAATGAAATGGGTAGCTTTATCATTTCTTAAGAAAAAAATTAGAGAAAATATATTAATTCAGGAAAACTTGGCTTATTAGGCAAATCGGGCCTTGCATAGCAGGCCGAGTATGACGTTCTGGCTACTAGGTATAACATATATATATATATATATATATGTCGTACCTAGTAGCCAGAACGCACTTCTCCGCCTACTATTCAAGGCCCGATTTCCCTAATAAGCCAAGTTTTCCTGAATTAATATATTTTCTCTAATTTTTTTCTTATGAAATGATAAAGCTACCCATTTCATTATGTATGAGGTCAATTTTTTTTTATTGGAGTTAAAATTAACGTAGATATATGACCGAACCTAACCAACCCTACCTAACCTAACCTAACCTATCTTTATAGGTTAGGTTAGGTTAGGTGGCCGAAAAAGTTAGGTTAGGTTAGGTTAGGTAGGTTAGGTAGTCGAAAAACAATTAATTCATGAAAACTTGGATTATTAGGCAAATCGGGCCTTGAATATTAGGCAGAGAAGTGCGTTCTGGCTACTAGGTACGACATATATATATATATATATATATATATATATATATATATATGTCGTACCTAGTAGCCAGAACTCACTTCTCAGCCTACTATACAAGGCCCGATTTGCCTAATAAGCCAAGTTTTCATGAATTAATGTTTTTTCGTCTACCTAACCTACCTAACCTAACCTAACCTAGCTTTTTTTGCCTACCTAACCTAACCTTACCTATATATATAGGTTAGGTTAGGTTAGGTAGGGTTGGTTAGGTTCGGTCATATATCTACGTTAATTTTAACTCCAATAAAAATAAATTGACCTCATACATAGTGAAAAGGGAAGCTTTATCATTTCATAAGAAAAAATTATAGTAAAAATATTAATTCAGGAAAACTTGGCTTATTAGGCAAATCGGGCCTTGCATAGTAGGCTGAGAAGTGCGTTCTGGCTATTAGGTACGACATATATATATATATATATATATATATATATATATATATATATATATATATATATATATATATATATATATTTATATATATATATATATATATATATATATGTATTTATATATATATATATATATATATATATATACATATATATATATATATATATATATATATATATATATATATATGTCGTACCTAGTAGCCAGAACGCACTTCTCAGCTTACTATGCATGGCCCGATTTGCCTAATAAGCCAAGTTTTCCTGAATTAATATAGTTTCTCTAATTGTTTTCTTATGAAATGATAAAGCTACTCATTTCATTATGTATGAGGTCAATTTTTTTTTATTGGAGTTAAAATTAACGTAGATATATGACCGAACCTAACCAACCCTACATAACCTAACCTAACCTATCTTTATAGGTTAGGTTAGGTTAGGTAGCCAAAAAAGTTAGGTTAGGTTAGGTTAGGGAGGTTAGGTAGTCGAAAACACATTAATTCATGAAAACTTGGCTTATTAGGCAAATCAGGCCTTGCATATTAGGCTGAGAAGTGCGTTCTGGCTACTAGGTACGACATATATATATATATATATATATATATATATATATATATATATATATATATATATATATATATATATGTCGTACCTAGTAGCCAGAACGCACTTCTCAGCCTACTATGCAAGGCCCGATTTGCATAATAAGCCAAGTTTTACTGAAATAATATATTTTCTCTAATTTTTTTCTAATGAAATGATAGAGCTACTCATTTCATTATGTTTGAGGTTAATTTTTTTTATTGGAGTTAAAATTAACGCAAATATATGACCGAACCTAACCAACCCTACCTAACCTAACTTAATTTATCTCTATAGGTTAGGTTAGGTTAGGTAGCCGAAAATGTTAGGTTAGGTTAGGTTAGGTAGGTTAGGTAGTCGAAAAAACATTAATTCATGAAAACTTGACTTATTAGGCAAATTGGGCCTTACATAGTAGGCTGAGAAGTGAGTTCTGGCTACTAGGTACGACATATATATATATATATATATATATATATATATATATATATATATATATATATATATATATATATATATATATATATATATATATATATATATATATATATTTATATATATATATATATATATATATATATATATATATATATATATATATATATATATATATATATATATATATATATATATATATCCACAGAGAAATATGAAAAGAGGTGTATATATATATATATATACTGTGGATTTTCCGCATAAAATGATCAGTGTTTTGTGATCGTCAATTGCATATATATATATAAATTTTCTGGTATGTCAAGAGGGATGATAGCCGACAGAGTGTATCGTGATCCAGCCTGTACTCCTCTTGACATACCAGAAAATATCCTAAGGAAACTACTCCAAGCTTGTACTAAAGAGGCACCCTTCTTGAGCCCGGATGGGCACATGTATAAGCAAGTAGATGGGGTCGCCATGGGTTCTCCCCTAGGTGTCCTGTTTGCAAACTTCTACATGGGCACCATCGAGCATAAAGTCTTAGTCGACATGAACTTGAAACCGGCCATATACTGCAGGTATGTTGACGACATTTTTACACAGGTACCTGATGTCAGACATCTGCAGGAGCTGAAGGAGGCATTTGAGCGGAGTTTCGTGCTGCGTTTCACTTACGAGATGGAAAAGGATGGGAAGCTGCCCTTTCTTGATGTAAGCCATGGAAAAGAGCGGAGGTTTCCACACTGTAGTCTACACTAAGGAAACGAACGTAGGAATGTGCCTAAATGCCAATAAGCGACTGCCCAGATAGGTACAAGAGGAGTGTTGTTAACGCATATGTTGACCGTGCTCTCAGCCACAGCTCAGAATGGAAGCAAGTCGACGAAGAACTCTGTAGGGTAAGGCAGGTCCTAGTCAACAACGGCTTCTCCAATGGTTTCGTCGAAGACATCAAAAGAAGGAAAGTGAAACGCCATGCAACCTCTGAAGAGAGAACCAACACAACACCTATACCCCCTACTAGACTATTTTACAGGAACTTCTTTTCCACAGCTCATAAAACGGAGGAAAGGGTACTGAAAGATATTGTTAATAGAAACGTTAACCTAACCTAACCTAACCTAACCTATCTTTATAGGTTAGGTTAGGTTAGGTAGCTGAAAAAGTTAGGTTAGGTTAGGTTAGGTAGGTTAGGTAGTCGAAAAAACATTAATTCATGAAAACTTGGCCTATTAGGCAAATCGGTCCTTGCATAGTAGGCTGAGAAGTGCGTTCTGGCTACTAGGTACGACATATATATATATATATATATATATATATATATATATATATATATATATATATATATATATATATATATATATATATATATATGTCGTACCTAATAGCCAGAATGCACTTCTCAGCCTACTATGCAAGGCCCGATTTGCCTAATAAGCCAAGTTTTCCTGAAATAATATATTTTCTCTAATTTTTTTCTTATGAAATGATAAAGCTACCCAATTCATTATGTATCAGGTCAATTTTTTTTAATTGGATTTAAAATTAACGTAGATATATGACCGAACCTAACCAACCCTACCTAACCTAACCTAACCTATCTTTATAGGTTAGGTTAGGTTAGGTAGCCGAAAAAGTTAGGTTTGGTTAGGTTAGGTAGGTTAGGTAGTCGAAAAATAATTAATTCATGAAAACTTGGCTTATTAGGCAAATCGGGCCTTGCATAGTAGGCAGAGAAGTGCGTTCTGGCTACTAGGTACGACATATATATATATATATATAAATATATATATATATATATATATATATATATATATATATATATATATATATATATATATATATATATATATATATATATATATAAATATATATATATATATATATATATATATATATATATATATATATATATATATATATATATATATATATATATATATATATATATATATATATATATATACGTCGTACCTAGTAGCCAGAACGCACTTCTCAGCCTACTATGCAAGGCCCGATTTGCCTAATAAGCCAAGTTTTCATGAATTAATTGTTTTTCGACTACCTAACCTAACTAACCTAACCTAACCTAACTTTCTCGGCTACATAACCTAGCGTTACCTATAAAGATAGGTTAGATTAGGTTAGGTAGGGTTGGTTAGGTTCGGTCATATATCTGCGTTAATTTTAACTCCAATAAAAAAAAATTGACCTTATAGATAATGAAATGGGTAGCTTTATCATTTCATAAGAAAAAAATTAGAGAAAATATATTAATTCATGAAAACTTGGCTTATTAGGCAAATCGGGCCTTGCATAGTAGGCTGAGAAGTGCGTTCTGGCTACTAGGTACGACATATATATATATATATATATATATATATATATATATATATATATATATATATATATATATATATATATATATATATATATATATATATATATATATTAGTATATTTTGGTAGCAGTCTTTCCTGTAGACATATTTTATTAAATATGACCGAAAAAGTAAGATTAATAATTCTAACACGAATTTTCTCAATCTTTCGTACATTATGCTTCACTGTTGGAGGTAAATCAAAAATCACTTCTCCAAAATTCATTTTTATTTCTAGTCTGACGCGACACGGGCGCGTTTCGTAAAACTTATTACATTTTCAAAGACTTCACAAATACACAACTGATTAGAACTTGCGTTTCCCTGATTTTATATCTACATTTGAGTGAGGTGGGAAGGGTGATGTGGCATTACATTTGAGTGAGGTGGGAAGGATGATGTGGCATTAGAGGATATTAATAGGGTATTAAAAGTATCAACACAAGACAGAACACGAAACAATGGATATTGAATAGAAGTGTTTGTAGAAAGCCTATTGGTCCATATTTCTTGATGCTTCTATATTGGAGCGGAGTCTTGAGGTGGGTAGAATATAGTTGTGCAATAATTGGCTGTTGATTGCTGGTGTTGACTTCTTGATGTGTAGTGCCTCGCAAACGTCAAGCCGCCTGCTATCGCTGTATCTATCGATGATTTCTGTGTTGTTTACTAGGATTTCTCTGGCGATGGTTTGGTTATGGGAAGAGATTATATGTTCCTTAATGGAGCCCTGTTGTTTATGCATCGTTAAACGCCTAGAAAGAGATGTTGTTGTCTTGCCTATATACTGGGTTTTTTGGAGCTTACAGTCCCCAAGTGGGCATTTGAAGGCATAGACGACGTTAGTCTCTTTTAAAGCGTTCTGTTTCGTGTCTGGAGAGTTTCTCATGAGTAGGCTGGCCGTTTTTCTGGTTTTATAGTAAATCGTCAGTTGTATCCTCTGATTTTTGTCTGTAGGGATAACGTTTCTATTAACAATATCTTTCAGGACCCTTTCCTCTGTTTTATGAGCTGTGGAAAAGAAGTTCCTGTAAAATAGTCTAATAGGGGGTATAGGTGTTGTGTTAGTTGTCTCTTCGGAGGTTGCATGGCTTTTCACTTTCCTTCTTATGATGTCTTCGATGAAACCATTGGAGAAACCGTTATTGACTAGAACCTGCCTTACCCTACAGAGTTCTTCGTCGACTTGCTTCCATTCTGAGCTGTGGCTGAGAGCACGGTCGACGTATGCGTTAACAACACTCCTCTTGTACCTGTCAGGGCAGTCGCTGTTGGCATTTAGGCACATTCCTATGTTTGTTTCCTTTGTGTAGACTGCAGTGTGGAAACCTCCGCCCTTTTCCATGACTGTTACATCTAGAAAAGGCAGCTTCCCATCCTTTTCCGTCTCGTAAGTGAAACGCAGCACGGAACTCTGCTCAAATGCCTCCTTCAGCTCCTGCAGATGTCTGACATCAGGTACCTGT
The DNA here is from genome assembly GCF_040958095.1 of Procambarus clarkii. Lineage (NCBI taxonomy): Eukaryota > Metazoa > Arthropoda > Malacostraca > Decapoda > Cambaridae > Procambarus > Procambarus clarkii. The sequence goes on from NC_091151.1 coordinate 30,879,359, forward strand.
GTAAAAATGTCGTCAACATACCTGCAGTATATGGCCGGTTTCAAGTTCATGTCGACTAAGACTTTTTGCTCGATGGTACCCATGTAGAAGTTTGCAAACAGGACACCTAGGGGAGAACCCATAGCGACCCCATCTACTTGCTTATACATGTGCCCATCCGGGCTCAAGAAGGGTGCCTCTTTAGTACAAGCTGGGAGTAGTTTCCTCAGAATACTTTCTGGCATGTCAAGAGGAGCACAGGCTGGATCACGATACACTCTGTCGGCTATCATTCCGATTGTCTCGTCCACAGGTACGTTGGTAAACAGCGATTCTACGTCCAACGAGGCTCTTATCCCTGTGGCCCGTGCGCCCCGCAGTAAGTCCACAAATTCCTTTGGAGACTTCAGGCTGAAGGCGCAAGGAACATAAGGAGTCAGCAGGCCGTTGAGTCGCTTCGCCAATCTGTACGTGGGTGTGGGTATCTGGCTAATGATTGGCCGAAGTGGGTTTCCAGGCTTGTGCGTCTTGACATTTCCATACGCATATCCAGGTTTATATTCCCCAATGATCTTTGGCAGGTGGAGTCCGGATTTCTTGGCGTTCACAGTTTCGATCAGTTTGTTGACCTTTGCTTTTAATTCGGCTGTAGTGTCCTTCGTTACCCTTTGGAACTTAGTTTGGTCAGAGAGTATGATGTTCATTTTCGCCAGATATTCGTCTTTTTTAAGAATGACATATATTGGCGACTTGTCACCTCTCCTGACAACTATCTCCTTGTTCTCACGAAGGCTTTTAGCTGCCGCTCTAAGCTCGGGGGACAGTATGGTGCTTCTGTAGTTGCCCCGATTCTTTCCTCCTTCTGCAATAAGTTCTGCTTGTAAGGTATCTTTGGTAGTGACCTTCTTTTGTGTCTCGAGGTCGAATATGTCGTCCAACAGAATTTCCAACTCCACTTTCCGGGCCATTTCACTCGGTCTGGACATAACATGACAGTTTATGCCCAGATTTAGGAGAGTGACTTGGTCCTCAGTGAGGTTAATTCCTGCAAGGTTCAGGAAGCCATCTCTTGGTCGTGGAATTGCCATAGGTCCTCCATATAATGTTGTTAGTTTCTTGATAATCCTTGTTTCAGTGCTGAGGTGATGTTGGTCTGTGAGGATGTCGAGGTGTTGTTCAATGCGGGTACGGATACTATGGTCGATGTTGCTATTTCTCCACTCGTTTGTAGCATGAAGTAGTTGCGTTTTTTTGTCTTTGATTTCATTCTCTGCCTTGTATATCTGATCACGAATCAGATCCTGGCGATATTTTATCGTGAAGGCTTGATTCCTTGCTGCTGGGTCGTGCACTTTAACATTAGTATATTTTGGTAGCAGTCTTTCCTGTAGACATATTTTATTAAATATGACCGAAAAAGTAAGATTAATAATTCTAACACGAATTTTCTCAATCTTTCGTACATTATGCTTCACTGTTGGAGGTAAATCAAAAATCACTTCTCCAAAATTCATTTTTATTTCTAGTCTGACGCGACACGGGCGCGTTTCGTAAAACTTATTACATTTTCAAAGACTTCACAAATACACAACTGATTAGAACTTGCGTTTCCCTGATTTTATATCTACATTTGAGTGAGGTGGGAAGGGTGATGTGGCATTACATTTGAGTGAGGTGGGAAGGATGATGTGGCATTAGAGGATATTAATAGGGTATTAAAAGTATCAACACAAGACAGAACACGAAACAATGGATATTGAATAGAAGTGTTTGTAGAAAGCCTATTGGTCCATATTTCTTGATGCTTCTATATTGGAGCGGAGTCTTGAGGTGGGTAGAATATAGTTGTGCAATAATTGGCTGTTGATTGCTGGTGTTGACTTCTTGATGTGTAGTGCCTCGCAAACGTGAAGCCGCCTGCTATCGCTGTATCTATCGATGATTTCTGTGTTGTTTACTAGGATTTCTCTGGCGATGGTTTGGTTATGGGAAGAGATTATATGTTCCTTAATGGAGCCCTGTTGTTTATGCATCGTTAAACGCCTAGAAAGAGATGTTGTTGTCTTGCCTATATACTGGGTTTTTTGGAGCTTACAGTCCCCAAGTGGGCATTTGAAGGCATAGACGACGTTAGTCTCTTTTAAAGCGTTCTGTTTCGTGTCTGGAGAGTTTCTCATGAGTAGGCTGGCCGTTTTTCTGGTTTTATAGTAAATCGTCAGTTGTATCCTCTGATTTTTGTCTGTAGGGATAACGTTTCTATTAACAATATCTTTCAGGACCCTTTCCTCTGTTTTATGAGCTGTGGAAAAGAAGTTCCTGTAAAATAGTCTAATAGGGGGTATAGGTGTTGTGTTAGTTGTCTCTTCGGAGGTTGCATGGCTTTTCACTTTCCTTCTTATGATGTCTTCGATGAAACCATTGGACGCCAATGTTTTCATGAATTAATTGTTTTTCGACTAACTAACCTAACCTAACCTAACTTTCTCGGCTACATAACCTAGCGTTACCTATAAAGATAGGTTAGATTAGGTTAGGTAGGGTTGGTTAGGTTCGGTCATATATCTGCGTTAATTTTAACTCCAATAAAAAAAAATTGACCTTATAGATAATGAAATGGGTAGCTTTATCATTTCATAAGAAAAAAATTAGAGAAAATATATTAATTCATGAAAACTTGGCTTATTAGGCAAATCGGGCCTTGCATAGTAGGCTGAGAAGTGCGTTCTGGCTACTAGGTACGACATATATATATATATATATATATATATATATATATATATATATATATATATATATATATATATATATATATATTATATATATATATATATATATATATATATATATATATATATATATATATATATATATATATATATATATATATATATATATATATATATTAGTATATTTTGGTAGCAGTCTTTCCTGTAGACATATATTATTAAATATGACCGAAAAAGTAAGATTAATAATTCTAACACGAATTTTCTCAATCTTTCGTACATTTCTTTTCACTGTTGGAGGTAAATAAAAAATCAATTCTCCAAAATTCATTTTTATTTCTAGTCTGACGCGACACGAGCGCGTTTCGTAAAACTTATTACATTTTCAAAGACTTTAGTTTACAAATACACAACTGAATAGAACTTACGCATCTCCGATTTTATATCTACATTTGAGTGAGGTGGAAGGGGTGATGTGGCATTAATCAACACAAGACAGAACAAGAGGTGGTATTAATAGGGTATTAATTTCATCAACACAAGACAGAACAAGAGGTGACATTAATAGGGTATTAATTTCATCATCACAAGACAGAACACGAAACAATGGGTATTGAATAGAAGTGTTTGTAGAAAGCCTATTGGTCCATATTTCTTGATGCTTCTATATTGGAGCGGAGTCTTGAGGTGGGTAGAATATAGTTGTGCAGTAATTGGCTGTTGATTGCTGGTGTTGACTTCTTGATGTGTAGTGCCTCGCAAACGTCAAGCCGCCTGCTATCGCTGTATCTATCGATGATTTCTGTGTTGTTTACTAGGATTTCTCTGGCGATGGTTTGGTTGTTGGAAGAGATTATATGTTCCTTAATGGAGCCCTGTTGCTTATGCATCGTTAAACGCCTAGAAAGAGATGTTGTTGTCTTGCCTATATACTGGGTTTTTTGGAGCTTACAGTCCCCAAGAGGGCATTTGAAGGCATAGACGACGTTAGTCTCTTTTAAAGCGTTCTGTTTTGTGTCTGGAGAGTTTCTCATGAGTAGGCTGGCCGTTTTTCTGGTTTTATAGTAAATCGTCAGTTGTATCCTCTGATTTTTGTCTGTAGGGATAACGTTTCTATTAACAATATCTTTCAGTACCCTTTCCTCCGTTTTATGAGCTGTGGAAAAGAAGTTCCTGTAAAATAGTCTAATAGTTGGTATAGGTGTTGTGTTAGTTGTCTCTTCAGAGGTTGTATGGCTTTTCACTTTCCTTCTTATGATGTCTTCGACGAAACCATTGGAGAAGCCGTTGTTGACTAGGACCTGCCTTACCCTACAGAGTTCTTCTTCGACTTGCTTCCATTCTGAGCTGTGGCTGAGAGCACGGTCGACATATGCGTTAACAACTCTCCTCTTGTACCTGTCTGGGCAGTCGCTGTTGGCATTTAGGCACATTCCTATGTTCGTTTCCTTAGTGTAGACTGCAGTGTGGAAACCTCCGCTCTTTTCCATGACTGTTACATCTAGAAAGGGCAGCTTCCCATCCTTTTCCATCTCGTAAGTGAAACGCAGCACGAAACTCTGCTCAAATGCCTCCTTCAGCTCCTGCAGATGTCTGACATCAGGTACCTGTGTAAAAATGTCGTCAACATACCTGCAGTATATGGCCGGTTTCAAGTTCATGTCGACTAAGACTTTTTGCTCGATGGTACCCATGTAGAAGTTTGTAAACAGGACACCTAGGGGAGAACCCATGGCGACCCCATCTACTTGCTTATACATGTGCCCATCCGGGCTCAAGAAGGGTGCCTCTTTAGCACAAGCTTGGAGTAGTTTCCTCAGAATATTTTCTGGTATGTCAAGAGGAGTACAGGCTGGATCACGATACACTCTGTCGGCTATCATTCCGATTGTCTCGTCCACAGGTACGTTGGTAAACAGCGATTCTACGTCCAACGAGGCTCTTATCCCTGTGGCCCGTGTGCCCCGCAGTAAGTCAACAAATTCCTTTGGAGACTTCAGGCTGAAGGCGCAAGGAACATAAGGAGTCAGCAGGCCGTTGAGTCGCTTCGCCAGTCTGTACGTGGGTGTGGGTATCTGGCTAATGATTGGCCGAAGTGGGTTTCCAGGCTTGTGTGTCTTGACATTTCCATACGCATATCCAGGTTTATATTCCCCAATGATCTTTGGCAGGTGGAGTCCGGATTTCTTGGCATTCACAGTTTCGATCAGTTTGTTGATCTTTGCTTTTAATTCGGCTGTAGTGTCCTTCGTTACCCTTTGGAACTTAGTTTGGTCAGAGAGTATGACGTTCATTTTCGCCAGATATTCGTCTTTTTTAAGAATGACATATATTGGCAACTTGTCACCTCTCCTGACAACTATCTCCTTGTTCTCACGAAGGCTTTTAGCTGCCGCTTTAAGCTCGGGGGACAGTATGGTGCTTCTGTAATTGCCTCGATTCTTTCCTCCTTCTGCAATAAGTTCTGCTTGTAAGGTATCTTTGGTAGTGACCTTCTTTTGTGTCTCGAGGTCGAATATGTCGTCCAACAGAATTTCCAACTCTACTTTCCGGGCCATCTCACTCGGTCTGGACATAACATGACAGTTTATGCCCAGATTTAGGAGAGTGACTTGGTCCTCAGTGAGGTTAATTCCTGCAAGGTTCAGGAAGCCATCTCTTGGTCGTGGAATTGCCATAGGTCCTCCATATAATTTTGTTAGTTTCTTGATAATCCTTGTTTCAGTGCTGAGGTGATGTTGGTCTGTGAGGATGTCGAGGTGTTGTTCAATGCGGGTACGGATACTTTCGTCGATGTTGCTATTTCTCCACTCGTTTGTAGCATGAAGTAGTTGCGTTTTGTTGTCTTTGATTTCATTCTCTGCCTTGTATATCTGATCACGAATCAGATCCTGGCGATATTTTATCGTGAAGGCTTGATTCCTTGCTGCTGGGTCGTGCGCTTTAATATTAGTATATTTTGGTAGCAGTCTTTCCTGTAGACATATATTATTAAATATGACCGAAAAAGTAAGATTAATAATTCTAACACGAATTTTCTCAATCTTTCGTACATTTCTTTTCACTGTTGGAGGTAAATCAAAAATCAATTCTCCAAAATTCATTTTTATTTCTAGTCTGACGCGACACGAGCGCGTTTCGTAAAACTTATTACATTTTCAAAGACTTTAGTTTACAAATACACAACTGAATAGAACTTACGCATCTCCGATTTTATATCTAAATTTGAGTGAGGTGGAAGGGGTGATGTGGCATTAATCAACACAAGACAGAACAAGAGGTGGTATTAATAGGGTATTAATTTCATCAGCACAAGACAGAACAAGAGGTGACATTCTTTGAAAATGTAATAAGTTTTACGAAACGCGCTCGTGTCGCGTCAGACTAGAAATAAAAATGAATTTTGGAGAATTGATTTTTGATTTACCTCCAACAGTGAAAAGAAATGTACGAAAGATTGGGAAAATTCGCGTTAGAATTATTAATCTTACTTTTTCGGTCATATTTAATAATATATATATATATATATTTTAGTATATTTTGGTAGCAGTCTTTCCTGTAGACATATATTTTTAAATATGACCGAAAAAGTAAGATTAATAATTCTAACACGAATTTTCTCTACATTTCTTATATTTCTTTTCACTGTTGATGGTAACTGAAAAATCAGTTCTCCAAAATTTATTTTTATTTCTAGTCTGACGCGACACTTGAACGTGTTTCGTAAAACTTATTACATTTTCAAAGACTTTAGTTTACACACACACAACTATAACTGAACAGAGTTTGTTGTTGTTGTTAAAGATTTAGCTACTCAGGACGAAGTGTCCATGTAGCACGGGCTATGGTGAGCCCGTAATTGAGTTTGGTTATACATGATAACCTTTTACCTGTGATATTTGGGTCTAAGTTTAAAATGGAGGAGAGGACTTCTCCTTTTTCCCTGCTTATTTATCGCTTCTGTTTTAGTGCACTGATTTTAATCTTGTTTTATTATCATTATCTTGGTGGCGGATGTAGATGCAGAATGCTCACTAATGAGTCCCATTCCTCAACAGCTTTTCTAATCATTGTAGTCGCGGTGGAATGTGCATCTAATGCAGTTGCTGTCGTTGGATTAATGTTGAGTTTGATGCGCACTGGTTCAGTAGCTTCACATTCCAGTAAGTAGTGCAATAGTGGCGCCTCTGCTTCGGTTTCACAGATGTGACACTCTTTAACTATTGGGTTCATTGCCTCCCAGCAGCACTTGTAACCAAGTCTGAGTCTGTGTATGGCTGCTGCAATGTCTCTGGATATCTTTTTGCCAGGCTTGAAAGAGGAGTAACCAGTGGCTTGTTCGTACCATATCGCAGTGGATCTTCCTTCCGCTACTTTGGCTCTGTGGCGACTTTTGATAGTTGAGAATATTTTCTTCTTGATTTGCTCCTTTATCTGTGAGAAACTTGGAGGTATTTGAACCTGTACAACAGGTAGAGCAGTGGCAGTTTTTGCTAGTGAGTCTGCCTTTTCATTACCATCAATGCCAATGTGACTTGGTATCCAATTTAGGGTGATTGACAGCCCTTGATTATGGGCATCTTTTCCTATATGTTGAATTTCTGTGAGGAGTTGTATATTATCTCTGTGCTGACTGGATAACAAAGTCTGGAGCGAAGATTTAAAGTCTGTGAATGATGACATCATGTAAATTATTCTCAATTGTATAGTTTATTGCCTCCTTCAGGGCATATAATTCTGTTTGCAATGTTGAACACCCACTATTCATGCTCCAGTAAGCTTCATGGTTGGTAGTGTAAACTGCTGCCCCAGCAGAATCTTTTTCGTGATCAACTGATCCGTCTGTGAAAATGTGAGTCGTTGTGGGTCTAGAGATAAATTCCATTTGTTGCTCTATTACTTCCTTGAGCCTCTGCGGGTCACATGCTGATTTTTTAACTGGTAATCTTTCAATGATTATCTTTAGATTCGATTCTTCCCATGGAGGAGGCTGTCGAAAGTGTTGATTTGGTCTATCTTCCCCTTTGTTTTTAATGGTCCATTTCAGGTCCATTTTCTCTAAAATCTTGACCACATTATCCATCCATGAGCTTGTTCTATACTGTAGGTTTTTCTGAAAGGATCTCTGTATGCTGTCTTTGATTGACAGCCTAGCGGTTGTTCCAGTAAGTTTTCCTATTATGGTGGCTATCCTTTGTGTCATCCTGTTTTCTAATGCTGGTAAATTTGTTTCCATTCTAAGGTTCTCTCTACGTGTCCATATAGGTGCTCCCAGCATTGTTCTCAGAGCATCATTTTGAGACACTTCCAGTTTCTCCCATTGGTTATCACTGAGGGATGTAAGAGCAGGAGCAGCATAGTCGATGAGTGACCTAACTGCTTGAACGTAGTACATTTTGAGTACTGGTAGAGATGCACCCTCTCTCAGACTGGTCAGAGAGCGCAAAACTGAGTTTCTGGGTTTACAACGTTGCCGAAGATATTAAATTTCTTGAGTGAATTTCAACTGGTTGTCTATTATGACTCCTAGGTATTGAAAAGAGGTAACCCACTCAATTTCATGTCCTTGTATTGCCAGTCTGATGTCTTGAGTTCTCATTTTAACGGCCATTGCTTTTGTTTTATTGCTGTTTATTTTCACTGCTATACGTTCCGCTTCCTTGCTGATAATATCTAGGCATTTTTGTGCATGGTTCCTTGCACCTTTGTTATTGATGATGACCACAAAGTCGTCTGCATAGTTAAGAAGTTTGGCTTTTGGTAGCTTGAGCTTCATGAATTGTTCCATAAGACAGTTGAAGAGGAAGGGGCTTAGTATTCCTCCCTGCGGAGTTCCATTTTCTAGCCTCTTTGAGGTCGATGTTTTTCCTTGGAATTTGACTTTAGCTTCTCGGTTAAGCAGGCTTCTTTTGGCAAAAGCAAGAGCGTGTCCTTTGATTTCCTTATTCACAAGGCAGCACAGTGTAGCTGGAGCACTGTCTAACTCGAAGGCTTTTTCAAGGTCTAGAAAAGTAAGAATTCCAGGTTTGTCATTGATTTTATCCAGGAGGGAGGTAAGGCATCCTGTGGTTCCAACACCTTTTCTGTAAGCAAACATATTTTGGTGTAGTGGATTGGCTTTCCATTCAATTCGATTATTATGAAAATGGTGGACTTGCTATGGGGGAACTAGTACTATTAAGGGGTAAGGGTAGTTAGAATACAGAGTTATCAAATATGGGAGTCATATTTGAGCACCTAAATTCGGAGCACCTAAATTTCACAAGGCAGCACAGTGTAGCTGGAGCACTGTCTAACTCGAAGGCTTTTTCAAAATCTAGAAAAATAAGGATTCCAGGTTTGTCATTGATTTTATCCAGGAGGGAGGTAAGGCATCCTGTGGTTCCAACACCTTTTCTGTAAGCAAACATATTTTGGTGTAGTGGATTGGCTTTCCATTCAATTCGATTATTATGAAAATGGTGGACTTGCTATGGGGGAACTAGTACTATTAAGGGGTAAGGGTAGTTAGAATACAGAGTTATCAAATATGGGAGAACTAAAAGGCCCGGACCCCCAAAAAACTATCCACAGCAATAATAACTTGCTACTAGATCATGTCAGACTAGAGGTTGATCATAGCACTCTCACACAGGAAGAAGGGATACTCCGTTACTAACTTACTTATTTATTAACCCCTTAAAAACCCCCCATATACACTCACACCAATAACAATAATAATAATTACTTTACCACACTATCTTACGTTAAAAGCCTTGGTCCACATAGACAGGATACAAGGTTTACACTGTGAACAAGCTAGGGTAAAGTACTACTGGATAAGCACTGAAACTTGATGCAGCTTAGGGTAGTGAGACCACGTGGTACCCTAATACAAAATCACAACACTTAGGGGGTACCCAAAACACTGGCAAATACTACCCCCAGGTCTCACCATTCTTTACTACCAGAGTAGGCACACTTAAAACACACCGTATTTAACTTAATGGTACAGGAACTTCAGGTAAGGGAAATAAGTGAGAGGAGAAGGTAGAAGAGGAGAGGTGCAGCCACAGAGTAGGGGTGCAGCCACAGAGTAGGTCTCGACACCACGAACGCCAGCCAGAGAGAGCTCATCTCCACTCTCCTCCCTCAGTACTCGCTGCCAGCAGACTACTCAACTAATCGTACAGCATTCTTATCCCAAGTTTACTCAGGTTTACTTTACAAATGATTAGAAAGTAATAGTAAACATAGTTGGTGCCTGTTTTATTATTTAATAATCAACCCCAAGCTCAGTCTTTAAATGCTCTTTGAGAAACAAGAATAGTCTTACGTCTGGCAGGGAAGATACAAACAATTGCAGCTCGTGATGCGTCCAACTATACTATAAGAAAGTTTAATAGCTCAATTTTGACCTCTGGTTTCCACTGAGGAACCCAGGGTCGTAACACTCCTCCCCCCTTCATAGAAAAAAAATGTGACTACTAGAATAGTAGTCATATTTTTTTTTTTTGTAAGAGTATACAGAGAATAAAAAGGAAAATCTATGACAACAAAATCAATCAAAAACCACAATTTCTCTGCAAGAAAGTACAAAGGAATTCTCTGAAAAAAAAACATACACAAAAAAACAGGGAAGTAAATAAATTGGACACGGAATATTTAATGTCACAAGAGAACCTAAAAAAAATAACTAAAGCATGACAGTTGGTAAATGGTTTCCTGTGGCCCAGATGAATGTTATTCAGGCATCCGGGACAGAGCGTCGGCTATCACGTTGAGCCGGCCCGGTAGGTGGATAATAGACAGATTGAAGTCCTGTAGGTACAATGCCCACCTGAGGATGCGTTTATTCTTCCCCTTCATCTGAGTCAGGAAGACTAGTGGGTTATGGTCCGTGTACACTTCCACTATATTACCTGTGAGGTAAACTTCAAACTTTTTACATGTTAACACTAGTGCCAACGCCTCTTTTTCTACCACTGAATAATTGCGCTGCGCCTTGTCAAATTTCACGGAGTAATAATATACTGGGTGTTCCACCTGATCATCCCCAGTTTGCAACCAGCACCCGAGTCAGACGCGTCAACATGAATTTTAAACGGTCGGTCGAACCTTGGACTAGCAAGCACTGGGGCGGAAGCTAAGATCAATTTCAAATTTTTAAATGCCTCTGCACAGTCTGATGACCACTTAAATTTAACGGCCTTCCGCAACAAGTTTGTGAGAGGAGTGGCAACACTGGAAAAGTTCTGACAAAAGCGTCGATAGTACGCACACATACTGATAAATCTTTGAACTTCCTTTTTAGACTTTAGCACCGGATACTCCAGAATGGCACTGATTTTATCTTGCCGAGGTAATACTTTTCCTTGGCCCACTTCATAACCGAGGTATGTCACTGTGCCTTGGCCAAAATGACACTTTTTTGCATTTTAGGTTAGATTTGCGTTCCTTAAAATTGTGAACAATTGGCGTAACCTAGCTATGTGGTCAGCCCAATTACTATAAAAAAGTACAATCTCATCTAAATACGCCTGACAATTTGGCACATTAGCGACCAAAGAGTTCATTAGCCTCTGGAACGTGGCAGCGGCATTACGCAAGCCAAACAGTAACACTTGATACTCAAAAACACCCTCGGGTGTCGCGAACTGCGTTCGCGACACCCGTTTTGCACGCTCAGTGAGTGTTGCACGTTCAGTGAGTGGGATTTGATATTACCCCCTTGAGAGATCGAATTTCGAGACATACGAGGCGCTCCCGATTTCGTCGATGCAGTCCTGGAGACGGAGCAACGGATAGGCATCCACAATGGTCACCTTGTTGAGCTGCCGGTAGTCGGTGCATAATCGCCAGGAGCCGTCTGGTTTGGGGACCAAAAGGCAGGGAGAGCACCAAGAGCCCTGGCTTGGCCGGATGAGGCCGTGCTGGAGCAAGAAGTCGACCTCCTTCCGTACGATGGCCTTACTTTCTGGACTCATCCGATAGGGTTGAAGGCGAATGGGGGTGTAGTCCGTCAACTTGACATCATGGCAAATGGCATCAGTCTGGGTCGGGACCTCCCCGAACAGACTGGAGAATTCATCAATCTACAACTGCACCTCTTCACGTTGGGCCATCTGCAAATGGGACAGTCCCTCCTCCACAGCATTCACAAAACTAGAATTATTGAGAATGAGATTAGTTGGGTCCCCAGAACAATCATCCCCTCCCTCACTGGAAATGGAAACATTGGTTAGTGCAATGGGCCTGAGGCCCTAGAACTTCTTCAGCCGATTTACATGTACGAGCATTATCTGGTTACGCTTGTCAGAGTGCCTCATTTTGTACGTGAGGTCCCCAGTCTTTTCTATCACAATGTAGGGGCCTTCATACTTGTGGGACATAGTGTTCCCTAGTCGAGGCTTTAATACCAGGACAGGGTCGCCAGGCTGAAATACCCGCCATTTAGCCTTAGCATCGTTCGTTCTTTCATCTTTTCTTGGTCCTTCCCAAGATACTTTAGTGCCGCCGCCTTGTAGTCCTTGAGTCTCTGGTGGTGTCGCGCAAAAAAAGCCGAACCTTCGGTTAACATTACGTTCCCTAACAGATTCTCCTGTAACATTTGCAAGGGTCCACGAACTTTATGGCCAAAGACTAACTCAAAAGGAGAACAACCCAGTGAACTTTGTAATCCCTCTCTAGCCGCAAACAAAACATACGGTAAATTCTCGTCCCAGAAGGTGTGGGAACTCTCGTACGATGTCTTCAACATCTGCTTCAGAGTTAGATGGAAACGTTCAATTACCCCCTCACTCTGTGGATGGTATGGGCTGGAAACCTTATGAGTTATTCCATGGTCCTTACAAAATTGTTCAAAAATATCAGACTTAAAGTTAGTACCATTTTCAGTTTGCACGACCCGAGGCAGTCCAAAAGTGGAAAAAAATTGCAACATACGAGCAACAACAGTCTTTGCTCGGATGTTCCTTACAGCAAAAGCCTCTGGGTAACGAGTAGTGATACACATCATCGTGATTAGGTAAATATTACCAGACTTAGTTCTAGGTAATGGACCAACACAATCCATTACCACATGAGAAAATGGTTCCTCTGGCACGACAATAGGCCTTAGAGGAGCTTTAGGTGGAGTCTGGTCTGGTTTCCCAACCAGTTGACAGACAATACATGCATTACAAAATTTTGCCACAATGCTTTTCAGCTTGGGCCAGAAAAAATACTTTAAAATTTTGTGATACGTACTATTAATACCTTGATGTCCCCCCATAGGAACATCATGAGCAGCTGCCAAAACTCTTTCTCTATAGCAGGTCGGCAACATAACCTGGTGGACTACCTCCCACTCCTTTGACAAGATAGCACTCTGTGGTCTCCATTTTCTCATCAAAATCCGATCATTGTAGTAGTACCCAGTTGCTGCGTCTACAATTTCCTCCATAGAGACGGCTGTCTCGTGACAATCTGCAAGACTGGGGTCAGCTTTCTGTATCTCACTCAAGGAGGCATCTAGGCCATGGTCAGATGCCATTGGCCGAGGCTCAACAGTGTTCTCCTCCACCTCCCTACTACTCTCGGTAGGTGGCGGTGGCAGGCTCTCCACAATGTCCTCGGCCACGTCATCGAGTCGGGTCATGAATGTGTCCGCGAGGTCCACTTGGTTTTCACTAATCGGAAAGTTCCTCGTGTCTTCGGGATTTACCACCTTGGCAAGCATAGGGCGGCCCTTACATTTAAGTCCCATAGACCTGGTCACTGCGCACGCAGCGTACACAACATTATCCTCTGCGGCGGGTGGATCCAGGCAAACTTAGATGTAGGCAACATAATAGGCAGTCTGGAGTCCCCTACCTTATCCCCTGCTAAATCATTACCAACTATTACATCAACATTAGGGAAAGGTAGGTATGAAGTGACTCCAACTGTACAAACACCCTTGTGGAAATCAGATTCCAGGGTAACCTTATGGAGGGGTACTGCTCGAGTATCACTAGTGAGACCCTCGACCAGTACCACCTCTCCTGTGTCGAAAGTGTCGGCACCTTGCAAAGCACTCTCTAAAATTAAATTCTGGATGGCACCGGTATCTCGGATGATCACCACGTCCTTCCTGGAAGAACCCTCAGACAAAAGTAGTCTCCCTTTCGATAAGAATGGGGTAAGCAAGTCCAACCACTGTGGGTTGGAGATCTTACTCCCTAACCCTTCCGAAGGCCTCAAGCCCTGTGTTACAACTAGAGCATTGGGTCTTTTTTCTGGGTACAGTTGCCAACAACGGCTAATAGTGTGGTTTGGACGTTTACAGTGACCACAGATACGTCGGGGAGAAGAGACATTACTAAAAGAATTACCCTTCGGTTCACTCTTAGGTGTCGTGGGGTTAGACAATTTAACAGGGTTAGTTATGTCTGAAACCAACCCGTTCTCACACAAGACAGCACATATATGACTTAATGCTTAAAGTCAATATGTTGAATATGAATTAGTAAATATCTAATATATTCCCAGTTACATTTTTTTCCAAGGCCCAAACTCTTCCTCACATACCAATTTACGTCTCACAGTACCCGTCCGTCAACCTAGATAGCAGAATAGTCGTGATTGGTTCAATTATAAGGAAAATTGTAGTTTTCAGGTCCCACATGGGTTTTGAAATTTACCTACTATTGTCCATGCTCTTAGAATATTACAGATCAGCTACTTCCTATTGAAGGCTCGTAGTTTTGTTTTGAGAAATATTAGTTGTTCTTAGTAAATTATAATAAGCACTAAAAATTATTACATAGAATAACAGTCCTTGACCAATCAATATTATATACCGTAGTTTGTGCTTTACAAATCTTTAAAGGATGTTTTGTAGGAACGCTAACAGAAAACGATGTTACGTTGGAATGTCGATGGGGTAAACTACTGCAAACAGGATGGTATTGTGTCTACTATACCAACTACAGGATGGGTATATTGTCCACTACCACCTGTTTGGTGGGTAAGGGGTCCAATACCACCCACAGGATAGGTATGAGGGTCACATCCACCTAAAGGATGAGTATGGGGATCACATCCACCCACAGGAAGGGTATGGGGTCCAATACCACCCACAGGATGAGTATGGCGTCCATTACAACCCACAGGATGGATATGGGGCTCCAACCACCCATATAATGGGTATGGGGCTCCAACCACCCATATAATGGGTATGGGGCTCCAACCACCCATAGAATGGGTATGGGGTACAATAACACCCACTGGATGTGTATGGCGTCCATTGTCGAGCTCGAAAACCGCAGCATTCATCTCAGAACCATGCCTATTTCACACAAATTCCTTAATAAACGTTTGAGTTTTATATGTTACAAGAAAGATAAAAATATAAGCTTCATTCTAAATACATTACCATAGGCATATTTTTTTTTTTTTTTGAGATATATACAAGAGTTGTTACATTCTTGTACAGCCACTAGTACGCGTAGCGTTTCGGGCAGGTCCCTGGAATACGATCCCCTGCCGCGAAGAATCGTTTTTTCATCCAAGTACACATTTTACTGTTGCGTTAAACAGAGGCTACAGTTAAGGAATTGCGCCCAGTAAATCCTCCCCGGCCAGGATACGAATCCATGACATAGCGCTCGCGGAACGCCAGGCGAGTGTCTTACCACTACACCACGGAGACTGTATTATATTTTTAAATTTATTTATATTTAAATTTAAATTTATTTAAATATATTTATTTATATATTTAAATTTATATTATTTAAATTTAAAGCAAAGATACGTGTACTTTTATAATAGCTGAGCTCCGAACCCGGACAGATTGATCGACCGAGCAACTCTCTCTCAGAACAATGTTTATTTCACGTGAATTCGTTATTAAACATATATGATTTATATGTCTCAAGAAAGCTTCACTTTAAACACTTTACTATAGACATATTTAAAGTTCTAATGAAGATACATGTATTTTAAAAATTACGGAGCTCCCACCCCATACAGACTGAACGACAGAGCAACTCTCTCTCAGATCAATGTTTATTTCACGTAAATTCGATAATAAACACAAATGTTTTATATGTCTTAAGCAAGATAGAAATAAGAGGTTCATTTTAAATACATTACAATAGACATATTTATAGCTCAAGTGAAGATCTTCTTCTTAACAAGGTCGCCAGCTGGGTTATTATATCTGCACCCCAGCAATGCAGTTCAGTGGGTGTATTATATGTTGTTTGTAGCCAGAAGATTGCTACTCCCATGGATCTGCTACTAGACTGTCGGCCGAGGGTACTCTCCCAGGAAGGTCTGTGTGGCTTTACCTCTCTCTATAGCCACTACGTTAATAGTTGCCACCATTCAGGCACTGATACTGATCGGATGGCTAAGGGTACACTTTTATGTAAGTCTGTGCTGTCTTTACCACTCACCAGGCAATAAGAACTTCTATAGAGAACGTTGTGTTCCCTAGGTGGTACTGTGATAACCTTCGTGTATGCTCATAGAGAAATATTATAAATGGAGGCACACTCAAACACAATGATAAAAGTGTGAATTTACTGATGCAAATTACATGAACACACACACAATCACAAGAAATACATGAATATGGAAATAAGGATAATAAGTCTGGAGATCGTCAGCCTCTTCTTCCACGACCTCCAACACTCCTTCAACTGGGCAGAAAGACAGGAGTCCCACACTCTCTCACAGGAGGGCCTCTTCACCACGGCGGCGCCTCTTCTTCACTGTCCTGCCATCAATACACACTGTCCTCTCTGACAGTCCTGGACACAAGCTGCCTTGCAGCCTAGTCTACTACTAAAGTATTAATGTCCTGTTGCCACATACATAAGTAACTATTGTGGCCTAACTAGCCTACTCACACAAGGGGTAATGGGAGGGAAAATGATCTACCTTACATTCCTGGCTCACGACGCCTGTCCCTCGATGGTGTGAGGTTCCCACGCTTCCTGAGTCGACCCTCGACGATCCAGGAACGTCCACAGGTCCTCAGGTGTCGTGGAGCCTTCGCGTCGTCGCCGTTCCAATCCCTGAGATTCAGCTGCCCCAATCCTGGTTCATCGATAGGCGCTGAGCTAATCACTATTTTTCCCACACTCGCCCCTTCCACAAGGCGTTGCTCCTTGTCCTAGGCATGGTGTCGTCCTTCCAAGACCCTCAGTGGATGTGACCCGGTCACAGCTAGGCTTGCCCGCCACACCTTTTCGGGCCCCCAAACGTCCAGCGTCGCCGCCCAGCGTCGTCGCCGAATATTTTCCTAGTTTGGCCCTCTTTTGCTCAATAAACTTGGTTCCTTTTTGCTTCCCAGAAGCGCGGGGTCTCCAATATATCCGATGGGCTGCGATAGCCAGCACTAATCCACTAAGAAAGGCTTGTAGAGCCTCTAATCCTTGAGAGCAGACTGAGGCGCGTCCTGTCGCTTCCAAGGTCGGGTCAACTCTGACGTTGGCGCCGCCCGGGGCACTCGGTGACGTCACGGCGGGCCTTGATTGGTCGCCCGCGACCTAAGTCGGCAAATCCGCGATCGGCTAGTGTCCCTTCCAAAAGGTCATATCTGCATTAGGGGATACTCTTTCATTTTATATCAGGGCGCCAATTTCCCCTTATTTACAACTTATAATGTAACTTCCTTCCTTTAACCGGCAGCCGGTCTGGTCGCCACATATGTCAATAGACTCCCTGAACCTCAGAGAATCAGTAGGGAGAGCTGATATGACTCTTAAAGGAGGCAAACGAAAGAGATAGGAGAGGGCACCGTAACATACCCCTCCCCTTAAAATAAGAGTCATATCTGTTAGTAAATCCGGGAGAGGGCATCTGCCACCACATTCTCCCTTCCTTTAATGTGCCTGATTTCTAGCCAGTACTCTTGGAACAGTAGGGCCCATCTTGTCAGCCTTTGGTTCGTGTTCTTCATCCTGTGCACGAACGTCAAGGGGTTATGATCGGTGAACACTTGCACCGGTCTAGTACCTCCACCCACATAGATGTCAAAATGTTTCAGTGCCAGGATCAGGGCCAAGGCTTCCTTTTCCACTGTACTATAAGCCCTCTGATACTTTTCGAATTTCTTCGAGTAGAATGCCACTGGACGGTGGACTCCGTCCTTCTCTTGAGCTAACATGGCTCCAATCCCCACGTCGCTAGCGTCGACGTATAAGATAAAGTCTGACTCAAAGTCAGGCGAAATCAGCACTGGCGCTTCAGTCAACAACTTCTTAGTCTTCTCGAAGGACTCCTGGCATGCTTCCCCCCACTTCCATCTAACGTTCTTAGATAGCAATTCAGTCAGAGGGTGTGCCACTGTCGAGAAGTTATTGCAAAATCCTCTATAGTATCCAACCATCCCTAAATATCGTAACAATTCCTTTCTCGTCCTGGGATTCGGATATTCTTTGATTGCCATCACTTTCTGGTCTACTGGAGTCACTTCCCCTTGACCCACGACGAAACCCAAGTATTCTAATCGGGCCTTTCCGAATTCGCTCTTGGCCAGATTAACGGTCAGGTTCGCTTCTTCCAACCGTTGGAATAACTCCGTCAGTCGATTCATGTGTTGTTTCTAGCTATCGGCGTACACCACTATATCATCTATATACACGGCGCAGCCTTCCATCCCTCTTAGCACTTTGTTCATCATCCTCTGAAAACAACTTCCGCTGTTCTTCATACCAAACGGAAGCACTTTGTACTGGTACAATCCGTCTGGAGTAGCAAAGCTGAGATCTTTCTCGCACTCGGAGACAAAGGGATTTGATAATACCCTTTCAGCAGGTCGACCTTGGTGACAAACCTTGCTTTTCCTACTTGGTCGACGCAATCACTTATTCGGGGCATCGGGTGAGAATCTGACACGGTTATGGCATTCACTTTACGATAGTCAGTGCAAAAACGATATGATCCGTCACTCTTCTTGACCAGCACACAGGGCGAGCTCCACTCACCGTTGCTGGGTTCAGCGAGATCATTCGCTAGCAGATATTCCACCTCCTGTCGCATGATCTTCCTCTTCTCGGGACTCACCCGATAAGCACTCTGCTTGATTGGCTTTCCTCCGCACACGTCCACCTCGTGCACCACACTCTTGTGCCGTCGGGGCACATCCGTGAAAAGCGACTTGTTCCTTCTTATCAGGGTCACTAGTTCTCTCCTTTTCTCTTTATCCAGATGACGCAGCCTGTCTTCTAGGTGTGTCAAACTCTCTGTATTCGACAGGCACGTACCATCGGCACGGGCCCACTTTCTCTCCTCCGCTGGCAACACTTGGTTCATCTCCATACACAGAACCAATTTCCCTTCTCGCGACTGTGTTGCTCCCTTCACTCCCGCACTCTCTTGCTCCTCTGGGAAGTATGGCTTTAAACGATTGATATGACACACCTGTGTCTTGTTAGGGCGATTCGGCTTGCTGATCTCATAACTTACAGGACCCACACGCCGAACAACCGAGTATGGACCACCAAAGCGTGATTCCGTCACTCTACCCCTCCCAGGTAGCAACATCATCACTCTGGCTCCTGCCTCGAACTCCCTTGGGACAGCCTTCTTGTCGTACCAGATCGACATCTTCTCTTGCGCTGTCTTCAAGTGATCAGCAGCCAGCTCCTTCGCCGTTTTCAATCGTTCATGGAATCTTCGCACATACTCTTCCACTGTCACTAATGTCTTCTCCGCCGTCTTCCGCTCCGTCAGCATCAACAACGGGCTCCTTACTTCGTGCCCAAACACTAGCTGGAATGGAGAGAATCCCAGAGACTCAACTATAACATCTCGGATCGCGAACAGGGCTGGACAGACAGCCTCATCCCATTCCGCTCCTTGTTCAGCACAATACACTCTTAAGATGGTCTTCAGAGTTGAATGGAACCTCTCAATTGCTCCCTGCGATTGAGGTCTATAAGGAGACGATCGTAGTTGGGCTATTCATGCCCGAAACGCTTTGCGTAATAGTGGCTTTAGGCATTGTATGTACTAGCTCTACCTATAAGTCAAACAATCCTTGTAAATATTTATTGTATGTATGTACCTTACCTAAATAAAATTGTATTGTATTGTATTGTATTCCCCAGCTCGCAATAGCCTGCCTAAACCACCTCGACTGGAAAACACTTCCACAGTCGGACTGGATCTCCTTGGGCATACCTACCCAAGCAAAGAACCGCTGAAGGTGTCCCATGACGCATTTCGATGTCACCTTCCGCACTGAGATCGCCTCTGGAAATCTCGTCGAAGCACACATGATAGTCAATAAGTAATTGTTCCCTTTTCTTGTCTTAGGTAATGGTCCCACGACGTCGATTATTAGGCGCTCAAACGCCTGGCCAAATGCTGGAACTGGAACTAAAGGTGCTTTTGGGATGGCAGGGACGTTCTTCCCCGCTCTCTGGCACGGGAAACACGTCTTGCAAATTCTTCTTACATCCGCGTCCATGCCCGGCCAATAAAAATGTTCCCGAAGCCTGCCTAAGGTCTTGGTTACTCCCAAGTGACCCGCGGGATCCACTGTGTGTGCAAGCTTTAGCACCGCGCATCTGTATTGAGCTGGCACCACCACCTGATGCCTCACTCTCAGCATATCATCGCCTGCTTCTTCCCTAACCGGCCTCCACTGCCTCATTAGCACTCCCTTCTCCACGAAGAAATGAGTCGGTGACTTGGGTCCAGCGAGACCTCCTTCCGCATCCCGTACCAACTCAGGAAACTTCCTTTTGCAGCTCACCTAGACGGGTGCGATCAATACCTAGAGGACTGGTGAGAGTAACTTGGACACTCTTATCCGACGCTTCCTCACCTGTCGCTTGTCCTCCGGCCTCCTCTCGGAACAAATGATCGAGCCCCAGGTCACCCGGCATGTTCTCTTCGGCGTGACTGGATCCGCTCACATCACCTTCATTGACGTCTCGTCCTGACGTCACTGCGCATACCGGAAATGCCACTCTCGCAATTTCCATTTCGCCACTACTGGCGCCCGTCTTGCTGCTCTGTCGATAGGGCTCTACACACTCCTCACCCTTAATCAAGTTCGGGAGAACACATCCCCCACAGGAGTCATTCCCTAGGATCACCTGAGCGTCCATCCTCGGCAGTAAAGCACAGACCCCTGCCAAGAGAGTCTGACAACCATAGTCTGAATTAAGAATTACCCTATGGAGGGGCATCCTCACTTGTCCCCCCAACGTCCTTATCAGGGCCTCCCCTGTACTAGAACTTCTATAGTCCTCGGGGAAGAGGGATTCACTAACAAGGGTGAAGTCGGACCCAGTGTCCCTCAGCATCCTCGCTGGCACAGGATCAGCTCCCCTTATCTTCACCGTCCCCTCACACACAAAGGTGTGGATCCTCTTCTCCCTCATCACCGGCATATCACCTGAATAATCGTTGGCTTCTCCGCTTTCCATCCTCGCGAAAGCCACGTTACCACCATGCCTGGGGCGACCGCACTCCCTTGCAAGGTGTCCTCGTCCCCCACAGTTGTAACACCGACCGCCTCTCCTAGGCGATCCTCTACCAGTCATCCTGGTAGCGCCAATGGTAGAGGTTCCCTGAGTCCTCCTAGGACTCTCTGTCGTCGGTTCCCGGGCAGCAGCCCTCGCTCCCGAGCTAGGTCCACTGCTCACAGGTTGGGGCTTCCTCCCCGCGTCCCTTGAGCTCTTGAACTGGGTTACCTCATTGGGTACACTACTCTTGGGAGAGTCCCCACCCATCCTCGATCCTCCTGAACTCCTAAGGTTCCCTCCCGACCTGGGGTAAGGCGAGTGTCTGGGCGGCCCCTCCCTCCTGATATGTAGTGCCTCCTCCAGCATGTCGGCTCGGTCCGCTGCAGCCTTCAGGTCCTTAATACATGCTTCTCTCAACCTTACTCGCAACTCAGGATGGAGCACTGACATAAACTTCTCCATCACTATCAGTCGTTTGATATCATCCACCGACTTCGCTTCCTCCGCCTTCAACCATCGTAGGAATTTCCGTTCCATATCCCTGGCGGTCTCGGTGTAAGTCTATCCCGACGCTCTTGTACACTCTCTGAACCGCTTCCGGTACATCTCCGGAGTCAGCCGGAATGAGTGGAGCACCGCATTCTTAATCGCGTCGTAACTAGTACACTCCTCTAGGTCCAGCATGTTATAGGCTTCCCGGGCCTCACCAGTCAACCTGCTTTGGACCAGAGCAGCCCAATCATCTTCCGGCCACTCCTTCAGAGTTGCTATCCGTTCAAAGTGTTCGAAGAACGCCTCAGCTTCTTGTGGTTCGAACGTAGGTAAGTCACATTCCTTTACCTTGAGGTCATTCCGCCGTGCAGGTAGTGAGGGCAGACCACGTTCAACGGGACGCAATTCGACTTCTTTCTTTGCCTTTATCTCCTCCAGTCGCAGTTGTCTCTCTCCTTCCCGCTGCAGCCGAGCTTCTCGCTCCTCTCGCTGCAGCTCAGCCGCACGTTCCTCTCGCTGCAGCTCAGCCGCACGTTCCTCTCGCCGCAGCTCAGCCGCACGTTCCTCTCGCTGCAGCTCAGCCGCACGTTCCTCTCGCAGCAGCTCAGCCGCACGTTCCTCTCGCTGCAGCTCAGCCGCACGTTCCTCTCGCTGCATTTGCGCTTCCCTCTCCTCTCGTCGCAGCTGGGCTTCCAGTTGCATCTTCATTATTTCCAGTTGCAGGCTCCTCTTACTACAGCTGGACCTTCCACTGCTCCCATGTTCACTGTGAATTCTCTCCACACTGGTAGGCGCTTGGGGTGGCCCTAGTCGGGACGGTTCACCTTGCGACGACTCTCCTCGGGACGGCTCCTCTTGAGATGGCCCCTCTCCCGTCGCCTCCTCTCGAGCTGTGAGCTGTGCCATGATCTCTATCCTTCGCTCCGCTACCTTAGTCGTCCTCAACCTGATCCCAAAGTGGTTTGCCACTTGTTGGAGCTGGGCCTTGGTACACTCTTCCAAAATTCTCTCGTCCCTTGTATCAATAAATTTCTTTACTTTGTCCTCCTCCATCTCTATATCATTGAGCATACACGACAGCACAGACAAGTTAGTAGGCACTAATTTCACCGTTTCAGTCCCTTAGCTGGTTGAGTAACAGTACCACTGAATTCACTGGCCACACTGTATTAGTACCCTGGCAACACTTGTCTTGAAATTTGGGCCACACTGTATTAGTACCCTGGCAACCTTGTCTTGAAATTTGGGCCACACTGTAGCTTGATCCACGCTTCCTGGCGAAGTTCCCAGTTCTTGGCTACCGGGGTTCGAATCCTGGCAAGGTCGCCAGTTCTCTGTCACGTGGAGGTGGGTGGGCCGGGGCTCTGCTAGCACTCGGCTGCTAGAGGCTCAAAAGGCCGAATACTCAGCCCCTCCGACTCCCGGGATTCACCGGAGTCTCCTTGGTCACACAAGAGAGGACCAACAATGCCCACCTCCGCAGGTCTTTGCTTCCACCACAAAAGTGGGTGCCACTGATTCACCCTGGAAGCCCTTCAGTCAAACACGGGGAAACTGCTGTTAACAGTTCCGGCCTAGACCCGTGGAGGAGTGAAGGAAGACTCAGGCTTACCTTATAACAATAACCTCCCTGAGTCTTGCCTGCCAGACAAAAAGGTTGCAGGAACTCCTTTCCCGCCTGTCTTCTCTATCTTCTTCTTAGCAAGGTCGCCAGCTGGGTTATTATATCTGCACCCCAGCAATGCAGTTCAGTGGGTGTATTATATGTTGTTTGTAGCCAGAAGATTGCTACTCCCGTAGATCTGCTACTAGACTGTCGGCCCAGGGTACTCTCCCAGGAAGGTCTGTGTGACTTTACCTCTCTCTATAGCCACTACGTTAATAGTTGCCACCATTCAGGCACTGATACTGATCGGATGGCTAAGGGTACACTTTTATGTAAGTCTGTGCTGTCTTTACCACTCACCAGGCAATAAGAACTTCTATAGAGAACGTTGTGTTCCCTAGGTGGTACTGTGATAACCTTCGTGTTTGCTCATAGAGAAATATTATAAATGGAGGCACACTCAAACACAATGATAAAAGTGTGAATTTACTGATGCAAATTACATGAACACACACACAATCACAAGTAATACATGAATATGGAAATAAGGATAATAAGTCTGGAGATCGTCAGCCTCTTCTTCCACGACCTCCAACACTCCTTCAACTGGGCAGAAAGACAGGAGTCCCACACTCTCTCACAGGAGGGCCTCTTCACCATAGTGGCGCCTCTTCTTCACTGTCCTGCCAACAATACACACTGTCCTCTCTGACAGTCCTGGACACAAGCTGCCTTGCAGCCTAGTCTACTACTAAAGTATTAATGTCCTGTTGCCACATACATAAGTAACTATTGTGGCCTAACTAGCCTACTCACACAAGGGGTAATGGGAGGGAAAATGATCTACCTTACATTTCTGGCTCACGACGCCTGTCCCTCGATGGTGTGAGGTTCCCACGCTTCCTGAGTCGATCCTCGACGATCCAGGAACGTTCCGCAGGTCCTCAGGTGTCATGGAGCCTTCGCGTCGTCACCGTTCCAATCCCTGAGATTCAGCTGCCCCAATCCTGGTTCATCGATGGGCACTGAGCTAATCACTATTTTTCCCACACTCGCCCCTTCCACAAGGCGTTGCTTCTTGTCCTAGGCACAGTGTCGTCCTTCCAAGACCCTCAGTGGATGTGACCCGGTCACAGCTAGGCTTGCCCGCCACACCTTTTCGGGCCCCCAAACGTCCAGCGTCGCCGCCCAGCGTCGTCGCCGAATATTTTCCAAGTTTGGCCCTCTTTTGCTCAATAAACTTGGTTCCTTTTTGCTTCCCTGAAGCGCGGGGTCTCCAATATATCCGATGGGCTGCGATAGCCAGCACTAATCCACTAAGAAAGGCTTGTAGAGCCTCTAGTCCTTGAGAGCAGACCGAGGCGCGTCCTGTCGCTTCCAAGGTCTGGTCAACTCTGACGTTGGCGCCGCCCGGGGCACTCGGTGACGTCACGGCAGGCCTTGATTGGTCGCCCGCAACCTAAGTCGGCCAATCCGCGATCGGCTAGTGTCCCTTCCAAAAGGTCATATCTGCATTAGGGGATACTCTTTCATTTTATATCAGGGCGCCAATTTTCCCCTTATTTACAACTTATAATGTAACTTCCTTCTTTTAACCGGCAGCCGGTCTGGTCGCCACATATGTCAATAGACTCCCTGAACCTCAGAGAATCAGTAGGGAGAGCTGATATGACTCTTAAAGCAGGCAAACGAAAGAGATAGGAGAGGGCACCGTAACACCACATAGCTAGGTTACGCCAGTTGTTCGCAATCTTGAAAAAGGCAAATCTTACCTTAAATGCTAAAAAGTGTCATTTTGGCCAAGGCACAGTGACGTACCTCGGTTATGAAGTGGGCCAAGGAAAAGTGTTACCTCGGCAAGATAAAATCAGTGCCATTCTGGAGTATCCAGTGCTAAAGTCTAAAAAGGACGTTCAAAGATTTATCAGTATGTGTGCATACTATCGACGTTTTTGTCAGAACTTTTCCAGTGTTGCCACTCCTCTCACAGACTTGTTGCGGAAGGCCGTTAAATTTAAGTGGTCATCAGACTGTGCAGAGGCATTTAAAAATTTGAAATTGATCTTAGCTTCCGCCCCAGTGCTTGCTAGTCCAAGGTTCGACCGACCGTTTAAAATTCATGTCGACGCGTCTGACTCGGGTGCTGGTGCAGTGTTGTTGCAAACTGGGGATGATCAGGTGCAACACCCAGTATATTATTACTCTGTGAAATTTGACAAGGCGCAACGCAATTATTTAGTGGTAGAAAAAGTGGCGTTGGCGCTAGTGTTAACATGTAAAAAGTTCGAAGTTTACCTCACAGGTAATATAGTGGAAGTGTACACAGACCATAACCCACTAGTCTTCCTGACTCAGATGAAGGGTAAAAATAAACGCATCCTCAGGTGGGCGTTGTACCTACAGGACTTCAATCTTTCCATTACCTACCTACCGGGTCGACGCTCTGTCCAGGTTGCCTGAATAACATTCATCTGAGCCACAGGAAGCCATTTACCAACTGTCATGCTTTAGTTATTTTTTTTTAGGTTCTCCTGTGACATTAAATATTCCGTGTCCAAATTATTTACTTCCCTGTTTTTTTGTGTATGTTTTTTTTTTCTTTCAGAGAACTCCTTTGTATTTTTCTTGCAGAGAAATTGTTGTTTTTGATTGATTTTTTTTTTTGTCATATGTTTTTTCTTTTTATTCTCTGTATACTCTTACAAAAAAATATGACTACTATTCTAGTAGTCACATTTTTGTTTCTCTCTGAAGGGGGGAGGAGTGTTACGACCCTGGGTTCTTCAGTGGAAACCAGAGGTCAAAATTTAACTAATTAAGCTACGTTAGAGTAGGAAATCGCAACCCGATGTGGCTTTGTTTGTATCTTCTCTGCCAGACGTAAGACTATTCTTGTTTCTCAAAGAGCATTTAAAGACTGAGCTGGGGGTTGGTTATTAAATAATAACATAGGCACCAACTATGCTTACTATTACTTTCTAATCATTTGTAAAGTAAACCTGAGTAACTTGGTATAGGGCTGCGGTACGATTAGTTGAGCAGTCTGCCGGCAGCTGGGATGAAGGAGAGAGACTCCATCTTGTCTGGTTGCTGGCTGTGGTGAAAGGATCTACCGTCTCCTTCCTCCTCATTTCCTTATTTCTGTGTCTTGTTCAAGCTAAGTATATACTGTGTACATTATTCAATTTCTGGCATACTCGTGTTCTATGGGTAGCGTAGTATATTTTGTGTGTAGTAGGTGTGTTTAGAGTTTATATTACTAGTTATTCTAAAGGGGGTCCCATTGGAACAACGTGGTCCCCTACCCTAAGCTGACTCTAACTTCAAGTTGTTCAATAGTAGAGCTTTACCCTAGCTTGTGCTCAGTGTAAAACCTTGTATCCTGTTTATGTGGACCAAGGCTTTTAACGTAAGGTAGTGTGGTAAAGTTATTATTATTGTTATTGGTGTGAATGTATATGGGGGGCTGTTAAGGGGTTAATAAATAAGTACATGAATTATAGGAGTATCCCTTCTTCCTGTGTGGGAGTGCATTGATCAACCCTTAGACTGACATATATGGTCTAGTAGCAAGGTATTATTACTGTGGATAGTGTCTTTTGGGGACCGGCCCTTTTAGCTCTCCCATATTTGATACTCTGTCTTCTAACTACCCTTACCCCTTAATAGTACCAGTTTCCCCATAGAAAGCCCACCTCTATTTATTTATAACAACACTTATAGAGACAACTAGTGAGGGAGATTGGGCGAAAAGTACTCGGCTGGTGAGGTTTAGGAATGGGAATAATAACACTGTTGGTCCATGACTTAGGAAGCTCCCCAGTTACATAGCTCATATGATACAATTGAAGCAAGGGACTCCCTGGAACTAGCAGAAGCATATGCAGTGTGCCGTAAGTAACTCCACCCTCCCCGGGTGATGTAGCTTTGCCTTTATGTAGAGCAGAATCTAGTTCGTATTCAGTAAAAAACATGTCACAGTCATCCTCTTGATGACGCATGAAGTCAAGGAGCCTTGCCCTATCAGTATATCTATTATTTAATTCATTCTGTGAGTGTAGAGGAAGACTGTCAAAGCTGGAAGTCGTGGCCCAAGCATCAACAAGCTCATTTGCTCTATGCAGAGGATTAGGGTACGAGATCTCTGCAGCATTTTTCCCTTTGATCTTGTTGATATCCTTCCATGCCCGACTTAGTGGCGTGTGAGAATTGAGACCACGGACAAAAGTTTCCCAGTCTGTCTGCCTTAGCTCCACCATACGTTCCCTGGCCTTAGCCAGAGCCGCTTGAAAGAGCCGAAGCATTTCAGCAGTGCGGGTCCTTCTATAAGCTAGTCCAATTATTCTGGCAGTGCGTTTTAGTGCATGCAATTTAGAATCATTATAATAAGCATAAGTGCTATGACCAGTGTAATTTGGGTTACGTGGCCTGGACGATGGATCAAGTGATTCTATAAAGTGGTCGATAGTATCTGTGAGCTCATTGTTAAAATCTTCAACTGATGAAGGCTCAGATGAACTGCACCAATCTGACACATGAGCAACAAGATTGTCTCGTTGATCGATGGGCAGAGCCAGCCTCTTCCGCTTGAACATTCCGCCAGGGAGGATAGAGCTTCCAATGCTTACAGTGGCTAATATGGCCAGATGATCAGACGCCATATCTGGCACTATTGACGAGGCACACACGGTGTGGGCGACGTTGAAACCGAGACATAGATCAAGAATACCTCCGTAGATATTCGTCAGTTCAAGGTCACCCACAATCTGTGCATCATCGTGACTACCTAATAGTGACAACAGTTGGTTGCCGTTACGATTATTGAACTGCGAATTACAAATATTCCTTTGTCTAGCGTTATAATCACTTTTAATGATGGTAGGCTCAGTCTGAATACAGATAGGAAGGTCAGCATAATTAAAGTTACAAAGAGTTGATTATTTAGTACATAGTTGTTTTTCTCTTTAATTGGATGATAGAGGGGGAGTCTTTAACGTGATTGGGAATACACACATACACACATACATACATACATACATACATACATACATACATACATACATACATACATACATACAGGGGGCCTCGTAGCCTGGTGGATAGCGCGCAGGATTCGTAATTCTGTGGCGCGGGTTCGATTCCCGCACGAGGCAGAAACAAATGGGCAAAGTTTCTTTCACCCTAAGTGCCCCTGTTACCTAGCAGTAAATAGGTACCTGGGAGTTAGTCAGCTGTCACGGGCTGCTTCCTGGGGTGTGTGTGTGTGTGTGTGGTGTGGGGAAAAAAAAAAGTAGTTAGTAAACAGTTGATTGACAGTTGAGAGGCAGGCCGAAAGAGCAAAGCTCAACCCCCGTAAAAACACAACTAGTAAACACATGCATACATACATACATACATACATACATACATACATACATACATACATACATACATACATACTGTCACGTGGGGGTGGGTGGTCCGGGGCTCTGCTAACACTTAACTGCTAGGGGCTCAAAGGCCCAAATACTCAGCCCCTCCGACTCCCTGGATTCACCGGAGTCTCCTTGGTCACACAAGAGAGGACCAACAATGCCCACCTCCGCAGGTCTTTGCTTCCACCACAAAGGGGTGCCACTGATTCACCCTGGAAGCCCTTCAGTCAAACATGGGGAAACTGCTGTTAACAGTTCCGGCCTAGACCCGTGGGGGAGTGAAGGAAGACTCAGGCTTACCTATAACCATGACCTCCCTGAGTCTTGCCTGCCAGACAAAAAAGGTTGCAGGAACTCCTTTCCCGCCTGTCTTCTCTATCTTCCTCTTAGCAAGGTCGCCAGCTGGGTTATTATATCTGCGCCCCAGCAACGCAGTTCAGTGGGTGTATTATATATTGTTTGTAGCCAGGAATGTATGCTCATAGAGAAATATCATAAATGGAGGCACACTCAAACACAGTGATAAAATGTGTGGATTTACTGATGCAAATTACATGAACACACAAACACAATCACAAGTAATACATGAATACGGAAATATGGATAATGAGTCTGGAGATCGTCAGCCTCTTCTTCCACGACCTCCAACCCTCCTTCAACTGGGCAGAAAGACAGGAGTCTCACACTCTCACAGGAGGGCCTCTTCACCACGTCGGCGCCTCTTCTTCACTGTCCTGCCATCCATACACACTGTCCTCTCTGACAGTCCTGGACTCAAGCTGCCTTGCAGCCTATTCTACTATTAAAGTAATAAAGTCTTGCTGCCACATACACAAGTAAATATTGTGGCCTAACTAGCCTACTCATACAAGGGGTAATGGGAGGGAAAATGATCTACCTTACATTCCTGGCTCACGACGCCTGTGCCTCGATGGTGTGAGGTTCCCACGCTTCCTTGGGTCGATCCTTGACGATCCAGGACGTTCCACAGGACCTCAGGTGTCGTGGAGCCTTCGCGTCGTCGCCGTTCCAATCCCTGAGATTCAGCTGCCCCAATCCTGGTTCATCGATGGGCGCTGAGCTCATCACTATTTTCCCCACACTCGCCTCTCCCACAAGGCGTTGCTCCTTGTCCTAGGCACGGTGTCGTCCTTCCAAGATTCTCAGTGGATGTGACCCCAGTCACAGCTAGGCCTGCCCGCCCACCTTCCAGACCTCAACGTCCAGCCAGCGGCGCCGCCCAGCGTCGTCGCCGACTATTTTCCAAGTTTGGCACTTCTCTGCTCACTGAACTTGGTTCCTCTTTTGCTTCCCAGAAGCGCAGGGTCTCCAATAACTATGATGGGCTGCGATGGCCAGCTCAATCCACTAAACAAGGCTTGCAGAGCCTCCAATCCTTGAGAGCAGACCGAGGCGCGTCCTGTCGCTTCCAAGGTCAGAACAACTCTGACGTTGGCGCCGCCCGGGGCACTCGGTGACGTCATGGCGGGCCCTGATTTGTCGGCCGCGACCTACGTCGGCCAATCCGCGATCGACTAATGTCCCTTCCAAAAGGTCATATCTGCCGTAGGGGATACTGTTTCATTTTATAACAGGGCGCCAATTTTCCTTTATTTACAACTTATAATATAACTTCCTTCCCTTAACTGGCAGCCGGTCTGGTCGCCACATATATCATTAGACTCCCTGAACCTCAGAGAATCAGTAGGGAGAGCTGATATGACTCTTTAAGCCGGCAAACGAAAGAAATAGGAGAGGGCACCGTAACAATACATACATACATACATGCGTACATACATACAACCATTCATACATACATACATACATACATACATACATACATACATACATACATACATACATACATACATACACGTCCAGTCAGCATATAGCTATTTCGGGACAAAATCCAATACAGTTTATATTGGTGAGACGCCACTGTGATGAGGAGTGTAAATATCACAGGAACTGTAGGTTAATGTGTGACATAGGTGAGGTTAGATGAGACATCTACAAGCATCAGCTGATGGAGTGTTGCGGAGGCTAGTTGTACTATGCCCAGATGTTGGAGGGTGGATTTGACTCTCCCCCCCCCCCTCC
Organism: Procambarus clarkii; assembly: GCF_040958095.1. NCBI lineage: Eukaryota > Metazoa > Arthropoda > Malacostraca > Decapoda > Cambaridae > Procambarus > Procambarus clarkii. The sequence goes on from NC_091151.1 coordinate 30,910,107, forward strand.
CTCGCCACCCCCCCCCCCCCCCACATTGACCACAGAACGTCTAAGGTTACTTTTCACTCTCGCTTACCAAGGGTATAACCCCCCCCCCCCAACACACACACATGCATCAGATTCTTAACTTACAATATTTATGATTTACCAATTTATGTTACTACACTGACTCTCAATTTCACAATATTGTGTAAACTTTGATGAATCGCACGTCTATGGGTCATCCAATAATGTTAGCAGACTTCTAGATGTTACCACTGCTAGGTTTAGGCTCAGCTACAAGTACCTCTGGGAATTTGTAACATCTGATGATGTAGATTTGACAAAATGTAAACTCTGTCAGCAGAACTATTCTCATACTTTGCGTCATTATATAATGGAATGTGAAAAAATCGCGGAATTTAAAGATAACAACATCAATAGTGTCCATGAAATGTGTATAAGTACTTCATTCATAATGATGTGCTGCCCGAAATCATAGCGAAGTATCCAAAATTTGCTTACTGTAGGTAATGCATGCATATGACTGTAAAGCTGCCGCCCAGTTTGGTATGTGTGCAGCACATAACTGTAAAGCTGCTGCCCAGTTGGGTGGGTGTGCAGCACATGACTGTAAAGCTGTCGCCCAGTTGGGTGGGTGTGGAGCAAGACTAGTAACTGTGCGACTCCTCATAGATGTAAAGTGCCTTTTATAGTGACTGTTGTGAGCCTCTTGATGAATTACTTGTGACACAAAAGATTACTGATGTGTGTATTTGTGTGGGTGATTAAATATGTATGTGTATGTATATATGTATATGTACATGTATGCATAAGTATGTGTACATTAATAATTTTGTAACTAGCGTCAATAGATTGTTATTTGCTTAGCTAAACGAACTTGAGGGTTCAGTTCCTGAACCGATTATGTGCCTCTGTAATCCTTTACACCGCCGCCCACGGGATGGGTATTATGGGGTGCATAACAGAGAAAGAAAATGAATGGACCGAACCCCACAATTCATTTAGCTAAGCAAGTTACAATCTTGATCAGCTAGTTATAAAATTCACTATAAGTTGTCACATCATAAATGGGTTTGAGATCGACCACAAGTAGTGCATTGCATAATTTATCAGTATTGTGCAGCCTGTGATCCCCGCCTGGCTGGATACTGATACCTAGGTAGTTTTCATGTGTCCGGACACCGGCGATAAGGTGGTATTATTTATTTAACTTAAGAGATATATATTTTTAAATGTTGCCTCAATAACGGCTACATCTTCCTTTCTGCTGACATATAGATTTTTAAGATTAATTAAAATATATGGAAACTAATTATACAATTTATTGGCTGGTGTGCAGGGCTTCACACTCTCAGAGCTAGCCATCAAGTAACTATCAAAATGCATATATCTTCGTTTTCACTTCAGTTATATTTATGACAAAGGATTTTAAATGTAGCCTATATTTCTACCTTTCTGATGACATAAATACTTTCGTTAATTACAATATCTAAATCAAACTAACATTGATTTTCAAAAGGTTGTATATTTTCCATCAATGGAGAGCATCAGCCAAGAAGCCTTCTTTAAAATATGAATATCTTTCCTCACCCAATAAGATCTAATCTCTGAATAAAACGCAAAAAACGACTTGATTGTAACCTATCCACCGCTGCCCATTGGATGGGGGAGAGGGGGTTATGTGTAGGAAAAACATATCAATTGTGACACTAGCCCTCCATATATGTCAGTTGCTTAAATTATAAACTGTACTTGTGGTCTTTCTCGAGCACCACTATCGCCCATAGGATGGGTATGGGGTGCATAATAAATGAACTAAACTAAGCTCTGTCTTTTTTATAACATATACAATTATAAGCTCTATTGTGAATCTCAATTTATTAAACAATATATCACAGAGCCTGTAGGATTCGGTGAGATGAGTGAAGAGACATGGGAGATTTTACATAAGTACAGTACATGGTAGTTTAAGTAGCGAACGCATGTCAACGAATAACGAGTATATATAACAAAACTATTGTCCTATGAAGTCGATTTAACTTCCAAACATATATTTTTAATAAATGTTAAATGCTTTCTTGCTAGCTATGTTAGATTTTATAAAAAATACGTATTCTACTTGTTAACATTATAATTTAAATTTGTGATAATTTGTACAGAGAAGTGCGACAACTGGATATGCCAACAAACACTTTCCAAACAACGATATATCTTAGATAAGTCGCTCCACAACATTGACGCTTGGACCGTCGACTTCCTTTGATGCTACTTATTTACTTATTTCATAATGAAATTACATTAGTTTGGAGTAAATATATGTTTTCTCATGTTCTGCATTCAGCACCCACATTATAGTTAGTAAATATACCATATTACTTCATTACTTAAATAATGCTAAGAGGGTTTGAGTAGCTTTGGGTCTTTAGTGGACAGAATCTCCAATAGATGGGGCGAGAGTCGCCCCATCTCTCTCGCCCGAGCAAGAGTCGAAACTTAATTTAAAATTGATATATCTTTATTCTCGAACATGATATATTTCATTTGGTGCAATCATAATAATGTTCATATCTCGGTTTTTCTAGAGGCATATAAGATTTTAGGCTTTATTAGTGTATCTTTGTTAATTATACAATATATCGGCAAGTGCGTACGCGTCTGCACTCCATTCCCGACAAGCTACTGAGCGCTACTATAAAAACATATGTATCTTCACTTGAGCTATAAATATGTCTATTGTAATGTATTTAAAATGAAGCTCTTATTTCTATCTTGCTTAAGACATATAAAACATTTGTGTTTATTAACGAATTTACGTGAAATAAACATTGGTCTGAGAGAGAGTTGCTCTGTCGTTCAGTCTGTACGGGGTGGGAGCTCCGTAATTTTTAAAATACATGTATCTTCATTAGATCTTTAAATATGTCTATGGTAAAGTGTTTAAAGTGAAGCTTATATGTCTGCCTTTCTTGAGACATATAAAACATATATGTTTATTAACGAATTCACGTGAAATAAACATTGTTCTGAGAGAGAGTTGCTCGGTCGATCGATCTGTCCGGGGTCGGAGCTCAGCTATTATATATTTCTATCTTTCTTGTGACATATATAACTCTTACGTTTATTAAGGAATCTGCGTGAAATAGGCATTGTTCTGAGATGAATGCTGCGGTTTTCGAGCTCGACGCGCGGCAATGGACGCCATACACATTCAGTGGGTGTTATTGGACCCCATACCCATTGTATGGGTGGTTGGAGCCCCATACCCATTCTATGGGTGGTTGGAGTCCCATACCCATCCTGTGGGTTGTAGTGGATGCCATACTCATCCTGTGGGTGGTATTGGACCCCATACCCTTCCTGTGGGTGGATGTGATCCCCATACTCATCCTGCGGGTGGATGTGACCCTCATACCCATCCTGTGGGTGGTATTGGACCCCTTACCCACCTAACAGGTGGTAGTGAACAATATACCCATCTTGTAGTTGGTATAGTAGACACAATACCATCCTGTTTGCAGTGGTTTACCCCATCGACATTCCAATGTAACATCGTTTTCTGTTAGCGTTCCTACAAAACATCCTTTAAAGATTTGTAAAGCACAAACTACGGTATATAATATTGATTGGTGAAGGACTGTTATTCTATGTAATAATTTTAATGCTTATTATAATTTACTAAGAACAACTAATATTTCTCAAAACAAAACTACGAGCCTTCAATAGGAAGTAGCTGATCTGTAATATTCTAAGAGCATGGACAATAGTAGGTAAATTTCACAACCCATGTGGTACCTGAAAACTACAATTTTCCTTATAATTGAACCAATCACGACTATTCTGCTATCTAGGTTGACGGACGGGTACTGTGAGATGTAAATTGGTACGTGAGGAAGAGTTTGGGCCTTGGAAAAAAAAGTAACTGGGAATATATCACATATTTACTAAGTCATATTCAACATATTGACTTTAAGCATTAAGTCATATATGTGCTGTCTTGTGTGAGAACGGGTTGCTGAAACAGAAGGTGCAGTAGTTAAAGGGTTAGAATGAGCTGGTCTGGACTGGCTGTGGGTATACGTTTTGCTACTCTGTGGGGTATAATTATTTTTATTGGGCCCTTTGCCCGCCAACTGGTAGTTTTCTGCCATCTTGGCGAAATCCCCTATCTTAGAATCTACCTCTATTCTACTTCTAATGTAAAGTGAAACATTCTCTGGCATAATATTTATAAAATACTCCATTAAAACTATGTTCCTGAGTGCCTCGTATGTTTCAGCTTTCGCTGAGTGAATCCATTTATCAAACAATCTAATTTGATCATTAACAAATTCAGTGAGCGGTTGGTTGTGAGTAGGCCTAAGGTTGCGATAAGCTTGGCGGTGAGCTTCAGGCGTAATTTCATATGCCCGCAAAATACGTTCCCTGACTTTATCATATTCAAAACACTCTTCGTCAGGCATATTTATAAAAATATCTTGGGCCTTACCCCTAAGTCTTCCCTGTAGGATTTTCACCCACTCTTCCTTTGGCCAGTTCATGGACATAGCCAATCTCTGAAAATGGTTGAAAAACCTTTCAGGGTCCGACTCTAAAAATTCAGGCAAGTTATGCTTTTTCTCATAATGCCTGGGGTTTGAGTCCCTGGCAGGTGGAGGTCCAGTGGCATTCGCTCTAATTCTAGCCTCCTCGGTTTTGAGTCTTTGCTCCTCTAATTTTTTTCTTGCTAACTCTAGAGCTAACTCTCTGTCCCTATGAGCTGCACTTTCCGCTTGGCTAGGCTGGCATAAAGATGTATCACTTGCCAATAGTTCTTGATCAATACCATGTTGTAATATTTCATTCACCAAAGTACACTTTTTATCTGCGTCATTTAATTCTAGGCCAAATTCCTTGCCTAACAATACTAAATTAGACTTGGTAAGTTTCTTTATCTCTACCACTGAAGGATCCTTTGCCAGTTCCTGCATTTCAGATGCCATCACTAATTAATTTAGCTCCTAGCCAAAGAAAAAAAAAAAGAAAAATTGGAAAAAAACAAAAATTTGCATGGCCCCTAACACAAGGCCACACTTACCTCAATCGTGAAGAGATCCAGCTAGGTGTCCAGTCAGTAAAAATGAATCCTTTGCTAGATGAGCTGGACCCTAGGCTAACACAGCCGTTCTGCAGAAAACAAGAAGTTTTAGTTTTGGCACTCAAAAATTAATTTTTTTTTCAATTTACTGTTCCTCCCAGACAGGCCCCCACTATTATGATAATGGTGAACTTGCTATGAGGGAACTAGTACTATTAAAGGGTAAGGGTAGTTAGAATACAGAGTTATCAAATATGGGAGAACTAAAAGGCCCGGCCCCAAAAATAAACTATCCACAGTAACAATAACTTGCCACTAGACCATGTCAAACTAGAGGTTGATCATAGCACTCCCACACAGAAAGAAGGGATACTCCGTTACTAACTTATTTATTAACCCCTTAACAACCCCCCATATACACTCACACCAATAACAATAATAATAATTACTTTACCACACTATCTTACGTTAAAAGCCTTGGTTCACATAGACAGGATACAAGGTTTACACTGTGAACAAGCTAGGGTAAAGTACTACTGGATAAGCACTGAAACTTGATGCAGCTTAGGGTAGTGAGACCACGTGGTACCCTAATACAAAATCACAACACTTAGGGGTACCCAAAACACTGGCAAATACTACCCCCAGGTCTCACCAATCTTTACTACCAGAGTAGGCACACTTAAAACACACCGTACTTAACTTAATAATACAGGAACTTAAGGTAAGGGAAATAAGTAAGAGGAGAAGGTAGAAGAGGAGAGGTGCAGCCACAGAGTAGGGGTGAAGCCACAGAGTAGGTCTCGACACCACGAACGCCAGCCAGAGAGAGCGCATCTCCACTCTCCTCCCTCAGTACTCGCTGCCAGCAGACTACTCAACTAATCCTACAGCATTCCTATCCCAAGTTTACTCAGGTTTACTTTACAAATGATTAGAAAGTAATAGTAAACATAGTGGGTGCCTGTTTTATAATTTAATAATCAACCCCAAGCTCAGTCTTTAAATGCTCTTTGAGAAATAAGAATAGTCTTACGTCTGGCAGGGAAGATACAAACAATTGCAGCTCGTGATGCGTCCAACTATACTATAAGAAAGTTTAATAGCTCAATTTTGACCTCTGGTTTCCACTGAGGAGCCCAGGGTTGTAACATCGATTAAGGGGCCATTCTTTCTGCAGTTTTGGCCAGACAGCTTGTTAATGAGATGGGTCTTGGATTTCCTGGGTCTTTAGGTTTTGGAATGGGAACTATAATTGCACTGTTCCAAGAGAGTGGTCTGGTTCTTGTCACCCATTCTCTGTTGATGAGATTCAAGAAGGCTTCTTCACCCTTTTCTCCTAGCTTGGCTAACATGTTGTAAGTGATTTTGTCCTCGCCTGGAGCAGTATTTTTAATTTTCTTTGTAGCACTTCTGAGTTCTTTCAGATTGAAAGGTTGGTCTAGTTCGTCAGGTAAGGCTAAAGCATCATCTATTTTTTTCCATCTTGCTGCTTGAAGTCTTTGTTGGTGAGTCAGAGTTGCTTGAGGAAGTTGAGTGGAACTGGCTCTTGAAGCAAATAGATTTGCTAGCCTTTCTGCTTCTTGCTCTGGATGAACATGGTGCGGCGGAGCAACAGAGTTTAAACAGCTTCGATTTTATACCTGCATTTGGGTGAGGTGATATGTTACAACAGTTTTGGATGAGATGAAAACAAACTTTCAACACAAGACAGAACACGAAACAATGGGTACAATATTTTGTAAGTTAAAGGGAAGAATGGAAGTAACTGTAAAGGGCCTATTGGCCCATATTTCTTGATGCTTCTATATTGGTGCGGAGTCTTGAAGTGGGTAGAATATACTTGTGCATTAATTGGCTGTTGATTGCTGGTGTCGACTTCTTAATGTGTAGTGCCTCACAGATATCAAGCCGCCTGCTATCGCTATATATATATATATATATATATATATATATATATATATATATATATATATATATATATAAATATATATATATATATGTCGTACCTAGTAGCCAGAACTCACTTTTTGGCCTACAATGCAAGGCCCGATTTGCCTAATAAGCCAAGTTTTCCTGAACTAATATATTTTTTCTAATTTTTTTCTTATGAAATGATAAAGCTACCCATTTCATTATGTATAAGGTCAATTTTTTTTATTGGAGTTAAAATTAACGTAGATATATGACCGAACCTAACCAACCCTACCTAACCTAACCTAACTTATCTTTATAGGTTAGGTTTGGTTTGGTAGCCGAAAAAGTTAGGTTAGGTTAGGTTAGGTAGGTTAGGTAGTCGAAAAACAATTAATTCATGAAAACTTGGCTTATTAGGCAAAACGGGCCTTGAATAGTAGGCTGAGAAGTGCGTTCTGGCTACTAGGTACGACATATATATATATATATATATATATATATATATATATATATATATATATATATATATATATATATATATATATATATATATATATAGGTGAGGCATGTATATAGTAGATATATAAAAAGACGAGCCTATTCGAATGCAGCGTTGTGTCAAAATTTCAAAGCAATCGGTAATGGGGTGTCGAAGATTTCCCTCGCATGAAAAACACATGAAAAACATAGTTTAAAAAAAAAAAACATGATTTTCTCGTCACAAACGTGACATCCATATAATATGTATATAAAAACCCGCTCGGATGCGAATGGAACGTTGTGTGAAAATTTCAAAGCAATCGGTGAAGAACTTTCGGAGATTAGCGATTTTGAACAAACGAACATTTCCATTTTTATTTATATAGATTTACTACCACAGACGTGGCCAGACATTTACAATGCAAACCAGCATATATACTTTTTCTTCTGTTATCTATGGACAGGGTGAGAGATCTGTTGAACATATAGTTCAGGGATTTCTTGAACAATCAACCACAGAAGGTATTTGTAGTGCTTTTAAAATGCTAATCTAACCTCAGACATAAATACATAGATACAGAGTTATGCCTGCCCTACATAAAGTGGTCGATGTATTCTTTACATAGTATAATTAATGTGCATTTACAAAGGTGAAATGTAACTCTCATCAGCTTCCACATATACTTAATACACATACATACATATACATACGCACACATAGAGTACAGGTGGCAGAATATGGTCTGCAGGGCCCAGAGGCTGGTGCTCACAGCCCGAGTGATCACCAGCATTGCGTAGCGGCAGCATCGTAACCAATGAGATACATCCGAGGTGCGATTATTGCTAGTTGAAAACTTTAACCAATACCCCGCTGGGTCGGCGTGTTAAAGCGTCGGCTACGGCAATTTTTATTAGCCTTTCAAGGGCTTCAATTTAAACACAGTTGTCTAGTCTCACTTTTGGCAAATTTATTCATTATGAAATATGCTATGTTGCACGTGCAGAGTAAATATACCGTCACCTGATAGGTGTCAAGTGATTCTGGTTCCTAGTGCTTGTGACCATAAAAGCAATTATTGTCTGTGACACCCCAGCGTCCTTGTAATAAATATTTTATGTTCATTTATTGGATTCAAGAATAAATAAATAATAAATAAATATAAATAAATGTTTATTTAGATAAGGTACATACATACAAGAGATTTTACAAAGTTTGTTGGATTAATAGATAGAGCTAGTACATACAATGCCTAAAGCCTTACGCAAAGCGTTTCGGGCATGAAAAACATTAATGACTAAAGCTTAATACTAATGGGTATAAAGAATAAAATGTGTTGAGAACAAATAAAAATAGAGGTAAAAGAGGGGGGAACATGGCTGAAAAAGCAGCACAAATACAATTACAAATTAGTACAATTACATTCAAACAGCGTTGTTTAAAAAAAAAAAAAACAGACATGGGTTGACAACAGAGGGGTAAGGTAGGTTACAGGGAATTTATTAGGTAGTGCTTCGTTTTTATCTTAAACTGGTTGAGAGAGGTACAGTCTTTAACATGGTTGGGAAGGTCATTCCACATTCTGGGTCCCTTGATTTGTAGAGCATTTCTAGTTTGATTAAGTCGTACTCTTGGAATATCAAAACTGTATTTATTTCTGGTGTGGTGCTCATGGGTTCTGTTACAACCTTCAATGAAGCTTTTGAGGTCAGGATTGGCATTACAGTTCAGCGCTTTATATATGTATAATACACATGAGAGAATGTGCAGTGACTTAATATCTAACATATTCAGACATTTGAGTAGGGGTACCGAGTGATGTCTGGGGCTAGAGTTGGATATTGTCCTAATAACAGCTTTGTGTTGAGTAATTAGAGGACGTAAATGATTTTGGGTAGTAGAACCCCAAGCACAAATACCATAGTTGAGATATGGATAGATGAGGTGGTAATAGAGAGTCACCAGGGCAGGGCAGGGTACATAATATCTGATCTTAGGAAGAATGCCAACAGTTTTTGAAACTTTTTTTGATATATTTAGAATGTGTCCCTGGATATTCAGCTTGTGGTCAATGAGAACGCCAAGGAACTTGCCATCTAAATTGTTACAAATTTGGGTATTGTTTATTTTGAGATTTATTTGATTAGAGGATATATTGCCAAACAGAATATACAAAGTTTTGTCAATGTTCAGGGTGAGTTTGTTGGCAGTTAACCAAAGATGGACTTTATTTAGCTCAGTATTTACTGTGGCATTTAGAGCAAGGGGGTCAGGACTGGAGTAAATGAAGGTTGTGTCGTCAGCAAATAGAATTGGTTTGAGGTGTTGGGAGGCATTTGGAAGGTCATTAATGTAGATGAGAAAGAGGAGAGGGCCAAGTATGCTGCCCTGAGGAACACCAATGTTGATGGGTAGGGTGGGAGAAATTGAATTATTCACAGAAACATACTGGAGCCTGTCAGTAAGGTAAGATTTGAGGTATTGCAGGGAGTGTCCTCTGACTCCATAATGATATAATTTAAGAAGAAGGTTTTGGTGGTTGACAGTGTCAAAAGCCTTACGCAGGTCCACAAATAACCCAATAGGGAACTCATTTTTATCAAGAGTTGCGTGATTCAAGTTAATCATACTAATAAGTGCATCGTTAGTGTTTTTTTGGGTCTGAAGCCATATTGACAAGAGCTAAGTATATTGTGTTTGGCTAGATAAGAGTAAAGCTGCTTGTAGATTAGTTTTTCAAATATTTTTGACAAGTTAGGTAGGATTGATATAGGTCTGTAGTTGTTAACATCTGTGAGATCACCACATTTGTGGACAGGGGTTACTCTTGCTTGTTTTAGAATGTCTGGAAAGGTTTGGAGTTCAAGTGACTTGTTGAAGAGCAATGCAATAGCAGGGGCTAAAGATCTGGAGGCTTTTTTGTAAATTAAAGTTGGTATCTCCTCAAGGGCACTAGACTTGGTGTTAAGGGAAAGGATTATCTCATTGACATCAGTGGAATTAGTAGGCTTTAGGTACAGAGACTGTGGATAGTTACCTGTAAGATAGTCCTTAACATCAGTACTGAAAGATGGAATATCATTTGCAAGGGATGACACAATGGAAGAGAAGAACCTATTGAACTCAATTGCAGAATCAGAGGCTGAAAGCAGACCAACGTTATTGGACAGGAGTGTTGGTTTGTTATTTAAAATTTTCTTTGATCCCAATATTTGTGAAATTGTGCTCCAAGTTTTTTTAATGTTGCTCTTTATTTGGGTAAATTTATCTTCATAGTATTTAGTTTTGGCTCGTCTAATTATTTTAGATAACAATAACGAGTAATTCTTTGAGAATTCTTTGGAGACGGCTCCTAACCTATACTTCTTCTCAAGGTCATGTTTTTTATTAATGGATTTAAGTATTCCCTTTGTAAGCCATGGATTGTTAAGCCTTTTATTTGTGACTTGTTTTGTAAGCATAGGACAGTAAGGGTTATGAAGGCTAAGAGTTGTTTGAAGAAAAGATTGCACTGCTAGGTTGATGTCCCCTATGTTACCTAACTCGGACTCCCAGTTAACATTATCAGCAGCAGTTATAAAATTGTTTATAGCAGTTTCATTGTGCAGCCTAAAGCTTAACTCCCTTGACTCAAGAGGTAGTTTGTTAATGTTAGTTAAGAGAAATGTGGGGTAATGGTCTGTAGTGCTATCGGTGATTATACCTGAAGTAAGTGGAGAGGTTATGTTGGTCCAGATGTGATCTAGAATTGTAGCAGTACTATCAGTGATTCTAGTAGGTCTAGTGATTAAGGGTATGAGGAAGCAGGAATTCATACAGTTGAGGAAGCTAACAGAAGCTAACAGCTAACAGAGGAAGATAAGTACATCGTATAAAGATCTAATACGCAGTGCACGTTTCGGGCATAACTTTACATAAAAGAGGACGATTAAACGTTTGATGAGGTTGACACTTAGTACTAACAAGAAGCACGTTAACATAAAAAATTCTCAAACATTTTGCAAATGATATATAGCTTTTAGGGAGGGCATAACATGAAAAGATGTAGGATAAAATAAACAGGTGTTATTCACGAACACTTAAAATTATGGGAGATATGGGATCCTAATTGAATTATTGAAAGTTTTGAAAATAATTAACAATTAAACAAGAAACATTATAAACAAATCTACTTTAACAGTACAGTATATTTGGTCAACAGTACATATAGGGTTACTTGACTTGAAAATGTTCATAGAATTGGCAAGCAGGGGATGGAAGAACGGGGCGAGGATGCAGAAATCTTGTGCGAGGAATTGGAGACGAGGTGAAGAGGGAAGATGAAAAATCGGTGGTCCAACCCACAGCGGATTTTAACTTGAGAAGAGTGCTGTGGAACTGTGTGGGGGCGTCGTTTGCCGTACACACAGGGTCTGGGCTCGCAAGCAGATGGTAGTTCCTAGCCCCTTTTTGTGCAGATAAGGAGTAATCAAACCGAGACAGAAAATCAGTCCCCATGAGGATGTCTCCTGGATAATCAAGATTCTCAACGATCGTACATGTATGAGGTTGCAATTCCCCATTAATTTCAAAGTTAATGGTACCTTGACCCAAGGTATTAATTTTTCCCCATTTACTGCTGTTAATGTCTTCGCACTATGCTTAAGGCGTGCATATTTAAATTTGCTGAAGGCTGACTTTTTAATTAGAGTTGCCTGGCTTCCAATGTCCACAAAAAATGCCAATCTCACACCTTCCACCTTTATTTCAAAGATTCATCACTAGGGGCAACCTTTCATTCTTTTGTTCTCGCATCCGGACAATACATCCATATGTGTCCGCGCTTTCCACACGAATAACACGCCCACGTGTCCCTGTTGGTACCCCGTGCAGGGTGACCGGAACGGTCGCCTTCCTGCCTTACGAACCCACTCCATAGTCAGTCGTCTTACCCCTCTCGTCTTTTCGTACCGCCTCAACATATGGGGACGAATGAGCCCCAGTCCTCTCCGTTCTCATTCCTATGTTCCATACTGTGGCGGTGTGTTGGACTCTAGCGACCAGCTAGTAGCACTACTTAACAGGCATCTCCCTGTCATCAGTCTCTCCCCTAAGCCAGTCCCGAAGGTACGCCGATCTTTTTCAACAATATAAGCACTAGTTTCTTGGTCATTTCCAGGACCATGTAGGGAAACCGTGGGCTGCCAAAGATGAACTGCCCCTCCAATACCGCTGCCCCCAGACGTCACCTCTGTGGACACAAAAACGTCATCAATGACCTAGCTGATACTGGTGAACTAGGAAAAACCACTAACTCACTGGGGAGTTAACATTGTGGTCTGTAGCACACACTAGGTGGCGCTGGTCTTGATGGGTCACCTCACCAGAGGTCACACAACGACCCCTCTGGCTGACCAAGGCAAGAATCTTGATCCATTTTACAGGTTGTAGATAGCCACCAGCAGATGGCATTGTCCATATTACTTACGATTCCAAGGCAGTTCGGGTGCTGACTCGTAGATGGCGCTGGAACTGCCACTCTACCACTTGACAAGGGTAACGAGTCCGTAACACCCGCCGTGGAACTGCCTGGACCTAGATTCAGAAAGCTCTGTGTATTTCTTCGTAAGTGGGTTTGCTACGAAGGTTCCTAAGTGCGCCCTAAGAAGATGCTTAGGTACGATTCAATAAGGTATACTTAGGAAGAAAATTGTTGGTTCACCTGCGTGCCGATAGAGGTCACTACTGTGTTTCGTTTGGCCAATCAGAGAGCAGCAACATTCTTCATATTGAAGATTTAGCGCTGGCTTATCGCAGCACTACTGCCTCTTATTTACGTCGAATTTTCTTATAAAATTAGTATATTTCGAAGTAAAACAATGTTTTTTCAACTTCTACAGCCAGCACCGACATTGTAGTAAACAAATATGTTACATTTGTTGTTTACCTACGTAATTCTAAGAGATACTGTGTAGCTGTCCTTGTTGCTCGGAAGATGCGCTGACAATTATTGTATATATTTACTGAATTTACCCAAGGGCCACTAACTATCTAGTGACCTCGAAGAGGGCAGAAAGCCGGCGGCTTGTTAAAGGGCCCGCCAATTGTCTTAATGATATTTTTTAGCTGGAATTTGGCATTTACGGATTCAGCGGGTAGGCGGTTCCATGGGTTTATAGCCCTCTTGGTGGAAAAAAAACATCTGTTTTCAGTCCTATTTGAGAGAACATACTCTCCAACACTATATCTGTGATTGTCCTGTTATCAGTGACTTCATACCAAATGGTATGAGGTATTTTGAGCTCTGTAATTACTTCATACACTCAGGAATATTGGAAGATATTCTTGTGCTGCACCCAGATTTTGCCAGTGGAGGCTAATAGATCAGCATTAAGTATTTTGTTCTCTCCTAATTCCATGTATGACTGGCCATCCTGTGAGGTGAGGATGTTGGGTGAGCTTGCAGCTGGTTTTTGATCTACACTGTGTGGTCCTTTATACAGAATAGGGAAGCAGCACATTGCTGTGTATACCTAAACATGTTTAAAAATACATTGTTTGAGAGGAGTTTTGTAGAAACTGGTAAGAGTAATTAGAATGTTTCCATGATTCAGTGCTTACCTCTTGTGAAAATTGCTTAGAGTTGTTTAGTCAGAGTTGATTTGTTTTTTGTATTGAGGCTGGTATTTTCTAAATTGATTCCATGTACAGTATGTCTAACCATCCTGTGAGATGGGAGTATTAGATAAACTTATAGCTAGTTTTTTATCTACACTGTGTAATACTCCATATAGAATAGGGTAGCAGCACATTGCTGTGTATACCTAATCTTCTTAATAAAAGAAATCAGTAATAAAGATTTTAAATTATTGTTTGTATTATTTCAAATACAGTACTGTATTATCCTTATTAAATCATGTTGACCATGGATCATTAAGATCTCATGTTGATATGTAATACAAGTCATATTTCTTTTGAACTGCTAATCCATGCTAATCATTCATTAAATTGTGCATTATGTCTCAATTTTTCACTTCCTTGGATATACTGTACAGTACAAAAAGATAGGATAAAAATAAACCAGTAATATTTCTTGCATTATATTTTTCATTTAAATAACTGCATCAATATTTTTACAGCTGACAAGATTTGTTTTCCCATACAGGTGCATTATTTGTTAAAAAAAATTTGGTTTATTGTTACACACAATGGTGCTACATAGCCTTCCCAGCTTGGTGCCTTCTTTTAATACTTACTGATTAAAAAATAAATAATAAATACATTTTATTCAGGAAAAGTACATACAGTTGATTTACAAACATAATGTTGGATTTATAGGCAGAGCTAGTACATACAATACCTAAAGCCACTAATACTCATAGCATTTCGGGCAAGGTGTGGGGGGAAAAAAACACAGACTAAAACTTAATAGTAATCGGGATTAGGTATAAATTGTGTTGAAAGAAGGAATAAAAAATAGAAAAAGGGGGTTAACATAGCATAAATCAGCAATTGCACATGTTGGTGAACAGCGTTATTTAAAAAATAGCAAGACATGGGTTGACATTTAGGAGGTAAGTTAGGTTACATGGAGTTAATTAGGCAGTACGTACTTGGTTTAACTCTTAAACTGGTTGAGAGAGGTACAGCCTTTGACATGATTCGGGAGGTCATTCCACATTCTGGGTCCCTTGATTTGTAGAGCACTTCTAGTTTGGTTACACACAGCCAAATTGAGTAACAGGAAGAGGTCTTGAACACAAATTTGTTCCATGCTAAATGTAGAGGAATCAGCTGAGTATTCCTCAAATAAAATAAGTTGCCTCAGCTTGTAAGGTAAATAAAATAAGCATTTCTCAAATAAGTAGCTGCCTCACCTCACTGCCTTACTGCTACATAGCCTTCCCGGCATGGTGCCTTCTTTTGATAATTACTTGTTCCACACCCAAATTGTATAACAGGAAGAGGTCTTGGACCCCTACTTCCCTCTCTCTTTTTTAATAATCTATATAGTCATAATTATAACTTTAAGTATTCAATGAATAAAGTTTTTGACATTTTTACCCTTTTCCTTACCTAACATCATTTGTGCAGCATATTTTTATTTTATGTCTCACCCAGATTTAATTTCAAAATAAAACCAACCTAAATAAATTAGAAATGGGTATGTATAGCTAAGGTACACCCTTACTACTAGGTGAACAGGGGCATTTGGTGATAGTAAATGATCCCATCAGGCAGGGCTCATCACCTTCTCTCATATTTCATGTTCACCAGTGTTTATTTACTTAATAACTACTGGTATAATATCTTGCTATTATAAAACTAATTCTATCATCATCAAACACATATTTACTTCAAGTTTCAAGCAGAGAATGCATATATAACTAACACGAAGGACTTCTCTTCACTAGATTCACCAGCTATAATATTTTGGTCATGTTCCAATATCATAAATCGATCCCAGTGTTATGCAGTAAAGAAAAAATGACTTGTATCCAGTTTACGTAAAGCTACGAGTGGTCGAAACCACACTTAAATCCCGGAATGAACTTACGAAGATTTTTCCACTTAGGGTAGTTAATTGAATACGGACGTAGCCGCCACGAAGGCGCTAAGACAGAAAACGCTCTTAGCTAAGAGGAAAAACCTTCGTAAGTACTTTCCTGAATCCGGCCCCTGGTTGTTCTTGTTGGGTGGTGACTAG